>NW_008794888.1:6542044-6542717 GCF_000699145.1 Aptenodytes forsteri | reverse complement strand
CTTTTTAGCAGGGCCTGTTGTGACAGGACAAGGGGGAATGGTTTTAAACTAAAAGGGGGGTAGATATAGACTAGATCTAAGGAAGACATTTTTTACGCTGAGGGTGGTGAAACACTGGCCCAGGTTGCCCAGAGAGGTGGTGGATGCCCCATCCCTGGAAACATTCAAGGTTGAAGTTGTCCCTGCTTATTGCAGGGGGGTTGGACTAGATGACCTTTAGAGGTCCCTTCCAACCCAAACTATTCTATGATTCTAACATAAGAGCTTGCCCATAACTCTGTTATTCTGTGTCACAGCTGAGCTTGAAATTGCACTCTTTTTTATTTATACATTATCATAGATATGCCTAGCCAAGGAAGAAATCAGAATCACAAGGCCATTTTCTTTAATCTGGTGCATTCAGTTATTATTTCATCAAACAGGATTAAATCCTACATAGCTTCACTATCAGGATAGGTGACACTAACTTTCATTAGCATTTTAATTCTCATAGAATCATAGAACCATAGAATCATTGAGGTTGGAAAAGACCTCTAAGATCATCGAGTCCAACCGTCAACCCAACACCACCATGCCCACTAAACCATGGCCCTAAGCGCCTCATCTACTCGTCTTTTAAATACCTTCAGGGATGGGGACTCCACCACTTCCCTGGGCAGCCTGTTCCAATGTT
>NW_008794888.1:6520228-6540561 GCF_000699145.1 Aptenodytes forsteri | reverse complement strand
TGTTTCACCACTCTTTCAGTAAAGAATTTTTTCCTTACATCCAATCTAAACCTCCCCTGGCGCAACTTGAGGCCATTTCCTCTCGTCCTGTCACTAGTTACTTGGGAGAAGAGACCAACACCCACCTTGCTACAACCTCCTTTCAGGTAGTTGTAGAGAGTGATGAGGTCTCCCCTCAGCCTCCTTTTCTCCAGGCTAAACAACCCCAGTTCCCTCAGCCGCTCCTCATAAGACTTCTTACCCCTCTTTTGGGTTTCATTATTTATAAACAGACATAATGCAGAGCCTATGATGCTTTATGGAACAATTAAGAGATAAAAAGCCAAATTCAGACCTTTCTTGTACTTCATGAGACTTCTGGAAAAAAACCTCTCTAGTTCAGTGGAGAAACCCAAATTCATCCCAGTGTGTTGAGATTAATGCCCAAACACACTCTTATGTTCTACAAACATATTATTGATTATCCATATCCTTGAAAAACTGTTGTCACATATAAGTTTCTGTGATCCATTTGTATACCTTTGCCAGTTTAAAAAACATGGCCTTGATCCTGTAGTTTGCTTTATGTGAGTAAATACATGTGTCCCAGTCACTATAATTAACTTCAGCAGAAACCTTCAGTTTCTCAGTTGAGTGAAATTCCACAGTGGATCTGGCTGAAGGAACAAAAATGAAAGAGAGCAAGTCTCCCTTGTTTCCAGAGCCCTCCTGCTGTGTTTGAAGTTCCAAACTGAGCTTTATATTCTACACCCAACCCTAGGTACAAAGCTCTCCACATCTAACAGCTTACAGCCAAGATTTCAGGCTTTTCTAAAAGACTGGCTCAAGAGTTTCCAGCTGTGATTCTAGGACCTGGTGAATGATAACAAGACGATTTTACCTCACAGCCTACAGGGGCTTGATGTGTTTGTTATGTCTTCAGCTAAGTCAATCATATTGTTGAATCACAAGTAAATCCACCAGAAGAATTGCAAGGGCTCTAACAGGCAGGCTTGCAATACTTTTCCCAGGTGGCTTAAAATGTGACTGACCCCAATTGTTTGCCTTGTTCCTCAGAGAGGAAATATCATCTCCACAACAGAGTTTTCAGAGGGTACCGTGCACCTCTGCTTCAGCTCTTTGGGTTCACTGTCCTCTGTGTGTATCACACACGGGATTCACAGCCTCAGGTGGAGCAACCTTGCCCTCTCCCTGCTTTTTGCTCACGCAAGGGCAGTCAGAGCCATGACTTGTAGCAGACACTTGAAGCCTCAAAGCCAGACAAACAAGGAGGGAAAGGGAGCAGGAGGAAATAATACTGGATGCCAAATTGGTGTTATTTAACTGGGGCAAGTGTCTTCATCGATGGCTATTTGGAGGGAGGACAAAAAGGAGGCTAAACTGGCTGCTGTCACCCACAGCTGCTTATTTGTGCTGAGAGATGGAGAAATATCAACTGCACTGTTAATTTCTATATTATGGAATTTAATCCTCTCATTCGCGCAGCAGGAAGCCAAATTACACAATCACATGCCCAAATAAATCTGACATTTTGAGAATTTGACAGCAATACCTCCCACCTCACAGAAAGGTGTCTTCTCTGGACAAAGACACTGATAGAAAAGCAGCCAGATCCTCAGCTGATGGAATTTGGCAAAGGTCTCCCAGTTTAAAGAGAACAGCTGTGATCTGCCTCCCAGAAATGCAGGGAATAAGGAAAGGCACATTTGTGAGTGGGAGGAGGAAACGTCTTTCTAAACTAGCAAGAGAAGTTGCCCCTGGATCTACTGCACCTTCACATTCCAGCCTCAGTATATTCCTTGCGTGTGGGTGCTGCCCATAGCTACCATAGGGAACTTTTGTCCTAAAATCATAACATCTCAACAGACAGCACAAAACTAAAATAGGAGAGGTGAAAAAAGTCTATCTGTAGTGTTACAGCACTGAGTTACATCCTCTGTTAAAGCCACATTATCTGTCACTTCAGTTGAATGACAACTACAAAATGCCTGAGGAACGTTAGGGTTTGTGAGGGAAACTATTTCAATCATTTTTAGTTAGTTTGGTTTTATTTAGTTAAATTTAATTGTTATTCTGTACTTGAGAGTCAAAGACTTTCATATAGATCACAGACTCCCTGGGGGTGGGGGATAATCATCTGCCAACTGATTTTCACTCACCCATTTTTCTCTCTTTTGTTGATCCAATCCTCTCACAGTTTTTATTTCTAAGTGTCAACTTTAAAAGTTAGTGAAAAACCACACATCTTCATTTATTAAAAAACAAATAACCATTAAAGCATTCACACTTTTTACTAAGTCATTGATTAGTGAGGGTGCTGAACAATTAGTTATGTATTTCAGTAGCTAGTATAGTCTAAACTATTGTTGATAAACAGCCTGATTATAACCATGCAACATGTGTTGCTTATATCCAAAGCACTCCTATATATTTTATCAAACTCCTATAAACCAATTAAGATTGAACTTTGACTTAGGAAATGTAATAAAAAGAAGACAAACATCTTTCACAACAAGCAGGAACTTCACCTACCAATTCAAGCCTAGCAAGATCTACATTCTATACTTAGAAATGAAAAAGTGTATATTCTCACCTGACTCCAGGAGCTTGGGCCTTAGGAAAACATGCACATATTCTGAAAACAGTAACAAAAAAGTTAGCAGCATCACCTGAAATTCCATTAAAAAAGATTGCAGAATTTCTTCACCCCCGCCTTTTTCTTCCCTTATAGAAGCTAGCTAAATATAACCTTGTTTGTAGTTTGTTCTTTCATACAGGAACATAATTAAGATCTGATCTGTGACCACATGCCTTAAATAAAAGGCAGCTGCTCATATGATCTGCTCATTAAGTGCTGTATTAAAAATGCATACAAAGATGCCAAGGTAATTAACAAGGCACAAAAGCTTTGGGGAGTTAAAGATGCCATAGGAGCTGGGCTGAGACTCATCTTTACATTTACAGGAGAATAGCTAGAAGTTTATGAATGTAGATTTCATTTTAAAATCTCTTTGCTCTCAGGATGACATTCCAGAATTATTCTCATTGAAAAGATACAATTTATTTTCTACTCTTATAGTTCCTAAAAAATTATTTTTAGTGCTTCTAGGATCTATTCCTTTTGCTTTCCCTTAAGCTTCAAGACTTCTTAATAATGTTTCACAGAAGGATTTAAGGATTTTTGAAAGTATGAAGTTTTATCATGTAACAAGTCATTTTTACATCAACTACCAACTCCAAATTTCTATTTACCACCTTCTCCCCCACTATTGAGCTTCTTTACTTTTCTACCCTATACTTCAGCCCTAACTTTTCCAAATCTCTATACCATTACTTTGCATGGAACAAAACTTTTTCCTATTGTTATTTTACTCTAATACTCTTTATTTCCTCCTTGGACAGCCAGGCAAGCATAAAGCTAAAACAGCTGGGATAACAATCTATTTATCTTTTTCTGTAAATGGCATTTAGAAGAACGAAGAAGCTTTTTTTCTTTTTTTTTTTTTTTTTTTTTAGCTTACAGGATACACACAGTCTTCTCCAGTAATGTTACCCAGAAGCCTAGGTGAAGGGATATGAATCATGGGAGGAGAATTTAAAAGCCACACCTGCATTAAGAGGAAATAGATCTCTTGTCACAGATACAATTGCTTTTCCTTTAAAAGGCAAGAGAACAGGATTTCTTACAGATCAGTTAATTGGGTACGTTTCACAGTTTTCCCAGTATCTATTTCTCGTTGTGCCTGAAGCTAAATCCCTGGGGTCCTCCCATCTTCTCAGTAGCAGGTTCATCCTTTGCTGTTTCTTCTTATGAAACTCTGAGTTTTCATAATACAGCTGAAAACTTGAGTACCTGAACAAAAAGCGCTAGGAGAGAAACCTCACAAAGTAATCATGGTGCTGGCTGGAAAATTACCTTTCTTTGTTTAACAGTACAAAACCAAAAGTAAAATCAAAATTAAGCTAAGGTTTAGAACAAGAATTCTGGGGGGCTTTTTCATGCTTTGTGCTGGCAGAAAATTCCGGCTTTCCTCTACCTGCAAGACTTTCAGCAGACTAACCCACCGGAGCATTTTCAGGAGTGTGCGGTACTAGACTTGGGTATTCCCAGGTTCAGAGGAAGACCTTCAGCCAGGTCTGGAGTGAGGCTCTGTTGAGTATCTGGCTAAACATTTGGACCCTTTTTGTCAGGAGAAGAAGGAATTTTATAATAGGCCTAAACTGCAGGATTTCTTCTTTTTCCTTAGGGTGCCTGGTCCTGAAGGCCCTCCAAAGACTGAAATACAGTTCACAGATGCTGACTTTGCTAAGTTTTCATCTGGGAAAAAAAAGAGAGAAGAAAAATAAAATACCTAACAGTTGCGTCTGTTATACAGAGAAATAATAAATACCAGATATAGATTTTTCCTTCAAGCAAAACAAAAGGGACTGAAAAAACATGAGTCTTGTTCTTATTTCTCATCAAAATTGGACAAAATTAGCTGACCCACAACAATAATAATAGCAATAATAATGATCTTGATGATGATGATGAATCAATAGGAATATGTATTATTTTAAGAAAGACTGACAACAAAATACATACCTGAACCTGAAAAATGTGAAATATGGGGAAAAAGGAAACAAATGGGCATTTCACAAAGAACAACAAACATAGGAGAGAAGTCATCTGGGTGACCACTGAAGTAGGGAAAAACAATTAATTTAAAAAGCAGATGGATTTCCAAGTCAAGGGTAGAGAGGCCTGAATGAATCAGCAGACAGAAGCAACGGCGGTGGGGAGACAACCATTAAAAGCTTTAGCAGCCTTTCTGGAAATGTGAAAAGCTCAGCGATTTGTGATACTGTTTTCTCAATGCCTGGCCATTGCTTCATTCCAGCGATTCGCTCGGGCTCTTGCTGTCTCAGCTGTCTCCCCAGCCACCCTGCAGAGCCCACGCAGTGCCCGAGGAGCTGTCAGCAGCTCACAGTGGCTGGATGCAGCTGAGGGCAGAGGGCACAGGTTTGTGGTGTCAAACAGCGGGACACAAGGGGATCAGACATAGGGGAGACATCCATTAAAATCTTTAGCAGCCTTTCTGGAAATGTGAAAAGCTCAGCGATTTGTGATACTGTTTTCTCAATGCCTGGCCATTGCTTCATTCCAGCGATTCGCTCGGGCTCTTGCTGTCTCAGCTGTCTCCCCAGCCACCCTGCAGAGCCCACGCAGTGCCCGAGGAGCTGTCAGCAGCTCACAGTGGCTGGATGCAGCTGAGGGCAGAGGGCACAGGTTTGTGGTGTCAAACAGCGGGACACAAGGGGATCAGACATATCCAACACTGATCTCACAGACTATACATATTTATGCATTAATGCATGGTGGTGGAAGTGGAGATGCAAACCTCCTGGAATGAACACTTCTTGTCCAGAGTTACTTCAGTCAAAAAGTGCTTGTCTGCTCGTCTAACACTCTGAGACGGCTGGTAGCAGTATCACTGAAATTATCCCATTTCAGCCACGCAGTATGTGTTCATATTCATCACTACACAGTTTGGTCCTTACCACAAGGACTCACCCTCTGCATTATAGATGAGGAATTTACTCTGTCACAGAATGTACTCCCCTGTGTCAACCACCTTTTGTCCCCAGTGGTCTCATTACAAAAAAGAAATATTATCCTTAAGCAAGCAAATTAAGAAATGGAAATGTGTGAAGAAAATAACTGAATAATTCAAACCGCTCCTTGGATCTTCATGACCATTTTAATGCATATAACCCTGATTTGGTTTACACCATTTTCTAAAGATGCATTTGATTTTTTTTTTTTTTTTTACAACAGTTCCTAGATAAAGCAGAGAATTAGATCACCCATTTTAACAGAATAAATGCCCAAAGACTTTTTGAATGCTGCTTTCCCAGTTTCCTAAAAGCCTCATCTCCAAGACCAGGAGTCCGATTCTGATGCATCAGTTTCTGCAGATGGTGCAAGCTGCAATGTTGGTTTTGACAAAGGGGCACCTCTTTTCTAATAGATAGGAAATAGACCAAAAATGCTCAAGATATCTCTCCAAAGAAACTAAATGTTCAGTAACAAATTTTTGAGTCTTCCAAGTTACAACAGAATCAATGATCTAGAGGGGGAAACCTCACAAAACCATTACTATTGTTCAGCCCTCCTTCACTGCTTTATTCTCTCATCACTTTGGTCATTCACTTTCCAGCATCCTCCTGAGCGTGGTAGATATTTAAGAGCAGAGAAATCAGAAAAAGTCTCATAATAAAACTGCTGATTGCTAAAGAAATGCAATGTTCTTGCTCATGGGAGTCTAAGACATTTCTGCAGCACTGGGCCACCTCCTACTTTAAACTACTTTGCCTCTTGCAGTGGGTAAAACATGACTAAGCTTTCATGAGGTTACTACCCCTACAGTAACGACAGTCCTACTTCCTCTTACGGCCCCATGCCTCATCTTTGCATCAGCAGAAAATCTCATTTCTCACTTCTGTATGTCATTCACTTTCATGAACGTACAGATCCCACAGTCTAAATGTGACAGATTTTTTGCCTGTTCCCTCAGAATATCCAGAGCTGGTGATTTAGTGCTTAGAAACAACTCTGGGAACCTCTCTGCATGCCTTCTTTGTAGGCTGGAAAAATATCTGTGAGAAGAGACTTGCAAGGATAAATCAAAGTATGAGAGACTTTACTAAACTAGAGCAATTTTTATAGTATTTAGATGATACCGCAGCACTGTTAACCAGAGTGTAAATGATTGAACAGGTGATGAATCCCTTAGAGGAAAAAGCCATTAGGAGGTTTTAAATCCATTAAAAAAACAGTATTATGTGCTATAAAGAGCAATAAGATGTCCTTTTCTTCCCTTTCTAAAACAATCCTCATCAGATTACTCCCATACAGTCTTCCCAAGGCATTTTATCAACACATGCCAAACAACACCTGTGTTGAATTTCAATATGACTTACAAATTAGCATTTGAAGTGAAATGCTGATAGGCTCCATTTTCATCCACATGAGGATCTCATCTTAGCCTAACAAGAGAATGCAAAATGTAGATATTGGCAACTGCATTTGACATATCTTTCACTTCCCAACCAACTCTCCAAGTAGATTTGGTTTCACAAATCCAGTGAGATCCTTTTCTCACAAGTTATGTCTCCATAAATAACAGTGGTTAGGATATTCATTTGCAAAGGACCTACTCTCTGTCCTCAGGCTGCTTAATATGGACAAGAGACTCCAACACAAGTTTTCTGTCTCTCCAACAGAGTGTCTGAGTCAACAAGCTATTTAGATCTCCTCAGCTGTGTCCTCTGAAACTGTCCAACTTTGTTTAACTAATTAAATAACCACTGGAGCAGTAACCTGGCTTTCCTCTCTCATGCTTGACTTCCCTAACCTCTTTCATGTCCAATGAATGTTTAATTACTGAGGTAAAGTGAAACATATGTAAGAGAAGAGATGAGGAGAGCTTGCCCACAGCACGCATGATAGTCTAGTTATTCAGGCAGTCTGATGAGCAAGTGGGCAAGGTAGGTTTATGCATCTACTTCAAATCTTCTGAACTCAAACTTCACGAAAATTAGGAACCCATTCTCGAAAGTGGTCTGTGGCTAATTAAGAGGTACAGTCTAGTTACTTTGTGCTTTTGAAACTTACTTAAGACTCTAAGCTAATAATTTTCATTTTCACCATCACCTTCCACACCTGAGATGCTCCCATGCAGCCCTTTAAGTGGTCATCCAGTATATTTAACTCCAGGCTCTATAGATGAAATTTTAGTTAGAAGACTGACTTCTTTAGGCCTCTATGAAAATTGGTAAATCTTATTCCGTGAGAATCTTTTTCATGGCATACCTGGTATGCAGTCACTAGTGCAAAAACTTGTCATCTGCTCTGTCAGGAAATAAAAAAATAATATACTCAGTAGAGCAGGTACTGAATGAAAACAAAATCTGTGTAGGTCTATAACCTATTAGGAAAAGTCAGTACTCTCTAGAAAGAAATACAGATTTTAGATGGAAAAGTGGCCTTTGGTTTCTTCTCACTGACTCTACAGGTGTTCGGGGCTATAGTCTTCCGCTACAGGGACTCTTAGTCAGAATTAATTTGGGCCATGAATCAAAACCCCATGCAGAAGAATGAAATCAAACCTCACTATTGGTCCTTAAATCTGAGACAAATTAAAATGTAAGGAACATTGTGAAACTCTGGGTCAATTTATACTAGACATTTGCTGTTAGCAGCTCCTCATGAGAAATGAACTCATCCTAGGACTCAAAACAGCAGAGGTCAGGGCCCAGTGGAGCACGCACTGAAGCAAAAGGATAGCTTTAGTTGTGCCTGTGGTTCCATGGCTCTAGCAAGCGTTATTCTACATTGCGGAGTCCAGGCAGTCCTTCCCAACACAGAGGAGGAATGTGCTGACCTCGGACAGCTCTAACAAAGTGTAAATTTTGACAAAGTGTAATTAGGATCCCATAAGACTGCAACATCTTTAACAACCCCTTTCAATGATATTTTCTCCCATATCCATTAAGTTTTCAGAAGCATCAGTATTGAATCTCCCTTGTCAAAAGAGAGTAAATCCCCTGTGGAAGTTTCCCTGTGTCTGCTGCCCACCACGCAGGTGACCCCTGAACACAGGGGTGGCACATTGCCACTTTCATGCTTCAAATTCCACTTCTCTCCTTTCACAGCAACTGCCTCCTCTCTCTTCTCAGTGAAGTAACCAGCTGTCTGCAATTTAATTGGGACAGTGAGAACTGCTCTTAACTTGACTACTTCAAGCAAGCAAGTAAAAGCTCCTCTCTTACTGCCCTGCTGAGGCTGCTTTTCTGTAACTTAAGGTTTTTGTTTGTTTGTTTTCTTCTCAGCCTGCTGCTTCTCAGCAGTTTCTCTCCTGTATGAATTCTGCTTGTGTGTCCTTTGTAGTCTGGGAGGTGTTTTTGTTTTCTCCTAAGTCTCACAAGTGTTCTCTAAAACAATGCAGGTCAAGGAAATAGAAACATGCCTATTCTGTAGCTGAATTTGAGAAGCAAAAGCTGCTTTAACCCAACCTGCTTGTCACGAATGGAAGTTGTCACAAATCATTCTAAAAGAAAGGAAAACTGTATATCAGGTGGATAGTCTCCTTGTCTGTTATCTCAGTTGTCAACCAGAAGGAAAAGGACCTAGTAGAAAGGTGACAGCAAAATAATGAGGATTTTAATCGCTTGCTGGATTAGGAACAATCTTTCCTATGGAAAGAGAGACCTATTGTTAACGCTAATTATTGTAAGGTTTAGAGGCACTGTTATCTTCCCTCCAAAACATCACGAGCCACACTTTGATGCACGCTGTCCTTTTGGGATCCCTTTCAGCAAAAGTGAAACAGAGAGCAGGATTGACTTCACTGATGTCAACAGAACTATTCACACACTTACAGTGATGCACACAATTAAGAATTTTGCTGAAAAAGGGTTAAACTACTTTTTCTCATTCTTTATTGTTGTTTATAATAATGTGTTCCACTATTTCCTGCTGTTTCTTCTCTATTTTCTGATGATAACAGTTCTTCATCTCTGAGTTGCTAGTGTGCCCGTTGTAGTGAAACAGAAGTAATGAATTAATTCACTTGGACATTCTTGTCTTTACCTGATGAAAGAGGCAATAATCCATGCAAGTAAATCAGGCTCCCTCTCTCAGTGAAATATTCTGTTTCAGTTTAGTGTATTTTTTACACAATTTGTACACAAGCCATATCTGTACCAGGCTGGCAGATGAAATCCCATCAGATTCACTTCTTCTCTTTTTGCTATGAGATGTCATATTCACTGTAGAAGAGGAGATGCTGCCACCCCACAATAATAGCAAACCTACTGTAAACCTGCCATTTCCAAGAACCTGTAAGCACTGTACCCAGGCCAGACTAACAGGCAATTAGGTACCAGTAATTAGGTAACAGTAGGTACCTTCTCCCAGCACTGCAAGAAAGGGAAGCTGAAACATGTCCCTGGCAAAGGATAGGTCAGGAACTGGCTCCAAGGATGAACAAATGTCCTGAGACTCCTCTGTGAGAATTTGCAGCAGACAGCATGCACATACTGTAATGGCTCGGATTGAATGTCGTTGCCTGCGAAGGGAAGGCATTAATCAGAAGCAATGCCTCCAAAGCATGAAGCTTCCTCCAAAGCCCTTAAAGCCCATGGCATACAGCAGGCATGGCCATTGGGTAGCTACCCTCTTGCTTGTAGCTCCCAAATACAGCTCTGATGCCCGGGTTCATCACCAGCAGTGGCTGAATAATCACAATCGCTCTCTGCTAGACGAAGGTAGGCATCAGGGACTGAGTCCAAAGGCACTGAGGGGTCCTGTGCTCCATTTCCATACCCACCTACCCCAGCACTTCCCCCACAACAGCTGCAGGGAGCTCCCCTTGTGAACTATTACTGCCCCAGTCTACTACATGTCTTGTGGCTCTAATCTTTCTGAAGAAACTGTCATGCAGCTTAGCGAATCAGGAGCTAGGACATCTCTGATGTACGGGCAGACTTGAAAGAGTGGAAAGTATTTGTTTTCCTCCCACCTCAAATACTGACCCCCTGCTCCTTGACAATGAAGCTCCTCCCTTCCAGAAGGCATATTTCTATCTCTGTTCTTGCAAAGACAAGTCCCTTCCCTTATGTAAGAAAACCCTTTCTTTTCCTTCACTGTGGTTCTCTTTTTTGCTTTCTTATCCTAAACAACTCTCTTCTTGAAACCCAGAGCACAACAGGAATATTCCAAAAGGATAAAAATACGCATATATTGTGTTCCAGCGGGAAGCCTGTAGCAGACCAGTGTATCTACCATTCTTGATTGTTGCTCAGCCATGTGGTAGAGCAACTGCTTGGAAAAGGGGCACAAGCCAAGTTCTGAAGAATGATTTGTGTGAGTGCACTGAGCATTTTTACCAAAGTGTTCTGTGATCCTGAGTTAATGCTGTAGGGACAGAAAGATGACGGCACTGCCATCTCCTCTGATGACCACTCTCCGGCAAGATGTAAGAAACAGGAAACCTCTTCAGAGAACATGTTTAATGGGGCAATGAGCTAAGTGAATATCTGACATTCAGAAAGTTCTCATATTTTGAATGAGAAACATTTTCAATTCTCACAAGAATGAGTATTGCCATCCTTTTAGACATTTCTATATCTGTGTGTTACAATCTCTGTAGTGCATAGTATAGGATCATGATGGGCAAAAAGGCGATATTATAATGAGGAAAAATAGCTGCTTCTTGTTCAAAAACCTCTGTGTGAACACACACCCCATCCTGTATTACATATCAGGTCAGATGAGGAGTATAGTGTACTCTGGGCTTAAAATCTTCAGAAGCATCTATTGGATGCTCATGCTTTCCATAGTTCGATTAGATGAAGTGCAGACAGATAATGGATTGCATCCTATTTAGGACTGCAGAGAAAAAAAAAAAAAAAAAGAAAAAAAAAGGTTTCCCCAGTTCCTCTAGTCACTAAGCTAATGTTACCTAGGTCTTTAATGATGTAACTACTGATCACCTTTTCATATCTATCACAAACGTGGCACTTATTTTCAGGATCAACTGATCGTGAGTGATCAGGCAGTGCAGAGCGGGGCAGTATAAATGATCATTATGTTCTGCTAGGGTCAATGCAAGAAGCAGCATTTTTGCGAGGAAGGAGACATTAACTTTTCCCTCATCTTGTAAAAATTCCAAACCCCATTTCAGCTTTGCCTAGAGCTTCTGATTATAGTTTTTTTAATCTGTTTTGATGTAAGTTCCCCTGCAACTTCAAAAGTAGGTTTTTTTAATTTGCTTATCTTATCATTAATTTACATGTCACTCTGGCTTTTGTGTTTCTCTGCTGTTTCCCAGTTCAAAATCTTAACTAAAATGAATGTGTTTAATAACCTTGCTGCAATCTAATAATCAATTGGAATAAATCTTCATCAGTTGTTTTTTAACATATTGAAGCTCCATGAAGAAATAACACAAACACACACAAATTAAACTCAAAACAAAGGAAATTAGAAAATCAGGATAATTTTTCTTGTTGTTTTTTACCTTTTGGTTATTTGCTTTGGGATTATGTTGTTATTTTTTTTCCAGGTCTTTATCTTTGCTCTGTAGGCAAATAGCTTTATGAAAGTATTAGAAGTGGCCTTTTGACAGCTAAACAGGATAGAAGCAAAATTTCCATTTTATTCAAAACTGCCTTCACAAACCATGCAATTTTCCTTATCCAGCCAGTATAAATTCAAGGCTTCTCTGGTGATATCACACTCAGTCAAATCCGACAGGTTATTTCCATTAAAGTTTGGGGTTGAATGGAGACTAACTAAAATGTCGATTCTATTGTTAATATTTCATTCCAGTGGCAGAATGCAGTAGCTTGGATGAATTTAAGACGATAAAATTTATAACATTTCTGGAATTGAAAAACTGTTTGTTTATATAGTTCAATTTGTTTAAATAACAAATCCGACAGGTTATTTCCATTAAAGTTTGGGGTTGAATGGAGACTAACTAAAATGTCGATTCTATTGTTAATATTTCATTCCAGTGGCAGAATGCAGTAGCTTAGTTGAATTTAAGATGATAAAATTTATAACATTTCTGGAATTGAAAAACTGTTTGTTTATATAGTTCAATTTGTTTAAATAAACAAAATAATGTTTCTCCTGATGTCCTTAAATGATATTTTCTCTGTAATTGCCTTTAATTATTTTTGCCAGCATGGCCTTAATAATTTGGCACTGTTATCATTTGTTCTTTAAAACATTTTGTTGTAGACTTATATCCTGAGCCATATTTTAAATGATAAATGCTGTTAACTTACCATTTCCCGTTATCTTACTAAAGGAAAGCCCACTTTACAGTTTAAACTCATGGGGAAAACACTGTGTGTTTAACATCTCCCTGGCATCAGCTGAACTTTAGAACTTGTTTTGTTTAACCTAATGTAGTGGAATCTCATTCATTACTTTTCTGTTTCTTTCCCTTTAACTGCTATTCTCTGGCAGGATCAGCTTATTACTAGAGGAGGGATGAGAAAAAAACAATTATTGCAGGTCCTTGATTTTGCTCTTCACCTATTAATCTGCATCTGAAGAAAGACAATAACATAACTGACAACTGAATGCTTGTGTGAATCAAAGGATATTTAAATGGGAAAGAGTGGGCTTATCCTCTAAAAGAACATATATTTTCTTCAATGAGAGTGTAACATTAAAATGTAAAAATGTAACATTATAAAAAGAGATGGGGTAGACAGGTGATTTTTATCCAAATACTACTTAAATTCTCATGTATTGTTAATGTTTACCATCCTGGTAAATGTCACCCTGTGATTAGCTAACTAATCAAACATTATTTGAAAAAAATTATATAATATATGTAACATTTTTGACAATGGGAGTGAAGTTTACTAGCATGCAAAGGACAACTTAAAACTCTCATGAGACTAATGTCACATGCGAGGCTTTTCAGAGACTCTTGAGAGGGCAGATCTCAGGTTTAGGATGAGATTGAAGCTTGAAAAGTTAAATCAGACTCCTTAACTGTTTCTGCATTGATCTCTGTCTATGGATCAATCATTTCCATCAATTTCCTAGCTGTAAGATCCTTATTGAGTTACATTCATCCATTTGTGTGACATGTTCTGTGCTCAGTGATAGAGTTATTATTTGTACCAGTCTTCTGTCTCAGGAAATCTAAAACACACCTTTACAAAGCAGAACACAAAAGATGTATTTGTAAAAATACAGTCATGGTATGTACACATGAATTTGAACAGTCAAGTTAACATGTGCAGACTCACTGCTCAGGTAAGAATGTACCTGCTGAACTGGTCAGAGCTAAATGCCC
The DNA here is from genome assembly GCF_000699145.1 of Aptenodytes forsteri. Taxonomy (NCBI): domain Eukaryota; kingdom Metazoa; phylum Chordata; class Aves; order Sphenisciformes; family Spheniscidae; genus Aptenodytes; species Aptenodytes forsteri. Next base: position 6,526,693 of record NW_008794888.1, on the reverse strand, counting down.
TTTGGAAAGGATGTGGAAGTTTGACACTAGTCAGGGTGATTTTGACAAGCTAACTCTTAAAGTTCAAGTAGTAGTAATATTTAATTTTGCCCTCTTTCCAAGAAAATAATAAAATGGAAGTTAACATTTTGATCACAGCCAAATGATCATCCAGTAAAAATAACTCTTTGTTTTCTGGTTTATAAACTGTATTTGTAAACAAGTTTCTTGTTTTCTGTATGTTTTCACTCCAGACACTATTTTTGGATTTTGATCATTTAGTGAAAGATGTGCTGCAGTGTGAATTTTGGTATAGGCCTATTTCAATTTTCTTACTGCTGACTCCTTCCCTTTTTGGCTGATTTATACAGTGTATGGCTAGAGAAGGAACTGCAAATGACAAAATGGAATAGACAACCTGGAACTTGTCTTCAGGGAATATTCAACCATTTGAGCTTAATATTTGCTATTCATGAGTATTTTTCTCCAGCTATGCTCTACTGCCCAAGTGTTCCCAGAAAGTAAATGTGGCACCATTTAAACACAAACAACGTGAAAAATGACACCATCACCCTATCTTATCAGAATACCTGATCATATTCCAAATTCAAACATATATTCATGGATTTAATTTTTCTTGTTATTTAGTTATTATCTTAAACAAGTTACCAACCAATAAAGTCAGGTCTATGAGCAGCTATCAAGCTTTGAATGCAATGGTTATCCCACAAAATCTCTAAACCACTGTTCACCAGAAGATGGGGAGCAGGATAAAACACAGAGGCTACATAACCAGGGAAAGAATCATACTACGCTGCCCAGCCTGTACTAGTTTTTCCCTAAGCATCCAAAATTGACCATTTTGGGGGCATTGTATTAGGCTAGCAGTAATCTTGGTCTGAGAACGGTCATTCTTCTGTTCTCATTTTCTTATAGTTATTCAAGGAATCTAATCAATATTGCTTCTGAAATGGAACCTCTGAAAAAATACATATTTTTTAATAAAATCACCTCTATCTCTAATTTATTTGCTAGAGTCCAGATCAAACTTTAGGAAAACAGAAGTCATCTTCAGACAAAAGTTTTGAACAACACCTGTGAAATGCACCAATGTCTTTCGGGCAAGTATGAACATGAAGCGGATGGGTTTTGTGGCTTTCTCTTTAGCATGTTTCAACAGGGCAAATGTGTATGCTCCTTTCCAAGCTTTTTCAAGACAAATATGTTTCTCTGTGGTGACTTGAGGTGTCAGAAGCTGTTTCAAATGGGATTCAGCTGAAATTCATGTAATCTCATAGTGCGGTTTTAGATGCCTTCAGACATCATGCATGGCATCCATCTGCAACTCCAATAGGACAGAGATCTTCCTAGTTTTATATCTGTCTATATTCTGTTTTAATGAAACTCTGGGTAACCACAGTAAGATAAAGCCCAGGACACCCAGGGAATGATACACACCTAATATTTTTAATAACCTTCAGCAGAGAGCTACATCCTCATCCGTTTGTGTTTAGGTGTGATGGATCCAGGTATCACATCAGTGAGTCCCTACAGACAAATTACAGCAGTGGCCAGTTTCAGACAGGCAATCCCATCAATTCCTCTTGTCCTGGAATTTTCTAACCTAATTTCATAGCCCTGGAAACACAGCAATCTATCTAGGTGTATTGACTGAAATGAATTTACACAGGTCATTTGAAAGATAAAGGTCACATACATACCAGGCCTCTGGACCGCATTTATTAACAGCATCTTCCTGACTTTCAACATCATTAGTGTCATCTGGACCAATGCTGGAATAAATGAAATGTGGCAGAACAAAAGACTGTTGCCAAGACTGTAGATGTACATAAGTGATACACAGGGAGGTTCAGCCTTATTAGCCCCTGAAAAACCACACTCTTCCACAAAGTCAGTAACCAGCATAGCCTTTGCACAGGAGACTATCCAGCCTGGTGATTTTATAGCACTTTTAATCGAAGAGAGAATAAAAAGGAATTGCTGGCCTGAGGTTTATACAGCAATGTTTATATAGAAGGCACAAGTTCTCAACAGGGGCATGTTTATTGCTATTTAATATTCACATTTCAGGAGCATGCAAAACCCAGACTGACAGAGAGTCCTTGGTGAGAACTATTGTACATGTGTTTATTATTGTTATTTTTGGAAATAGCTCTGGATAACTAGTGACTTTCTTACAGTTGCCTGGAATCTGCATGTCTGACTCAATTGTCAGGGACGGAGCAGCTGCCTGCAGGAAATACATGGCCAAATGCAAATGCTTTCTGATTACAAAATTATTACACTCTCTGTGAGACCTGTATTAAATAGCTCTGAGCACAGCCAATGCTGGCGTGGTATTACAGCAATGGTTTCTTTGTAGCTTTTGTCAGGATTTGATGACAGTCAATAAAGGAATTTGGCAAAGCTGTACCTGTGCTCATGAGAAAACATTTTGGGAGTCATTTTTGTCAACATTCTCTGTTTAAAATATATAGAGAGAGAGTTAACTTCCAAAATTTCATTCCCAAAATGTTATTTCAAAACTTGAAGGTTTTGTCCATTACCTGCCATGACCTTGAGAAAATATAGGCAAGGTCTACCTTGTAGGTTGGACAGCACCCCTAGGCAAACACCAACTGTTTAAACTGCACACAAAAATTCCTTGAAGATGAGCTAACTTGGTCTTCATGCACCAGGAAGATGTGTTAGCCAGGTCTTAAATTGTTCAGGCGGAGTGTTGCACTGATATAGATCTAACACTTGCAGATAAGTAGCCCCCGTGACATGTCCTTCACCCTATAGCATTCAATGTGCAGCAATGTTTCGTTGCTTTGAGCTCTCATCCTCCCAGTCTTCTCTGTGGGTTTATATTTCCCATGATTCACCACCATCTTCTCTGTTGCTTGCTTACCATATGTACTATGGGAATCCTGGCATAACAAACAACACAGAACAAATGATCCAGGTGGGAAGCCCTGGCAACAATGATGAAAGGAAAATGCAGGATACTCAAACTTCCGAAAAGTACTGTCACAATTCTTTAAGACTGAGGCTTTCAAGAAAACAGAGGCTTCCAAGGGGGGAAGAAAAAGAAAAAAAGAAAAAAAAAGCCTTTAAAAACTTTAAAAAAAAATATTCCAGAGAAAATTTTCCAGCAAAACTTCCTTCACTTCAGAAAAGAAAATTCATTCCACTTTTACATTCCAGACACGGAGTGCTGAAAAGAAGACCTCCCAGAGAGAATAAACACATGCCAGCACAGAAAACCATGCCAGGAAGGATTTGATTTGTTATTGAGGCTTCTTCAGATTGCAGGTTTCACAGTACCCATGCAGATACACCTTCTTGCTGAGAGCTTTGTTTAATGCATGCTTCAAAAAGGAGCTTTTAGTGCACTTCTTAAAAATAAGAATCTTTTAAAACTTTGTAAAGCTTATCATTTCAGCAACATGCCACTAAAAGGTAAGTGTGAGGTTCAGTTCTCATGGATAGCCGAGACTGAGAGACTCTCACACTCCACCGCAGTCCCCATGTGTTCGCTAGAACTGCATATCACACGTGGGGACTGAGGCTCATCTCAAATTCATACATGCAATGCTAGAAGATGTTATTCACCCAGAGGTGAGCTGAGGGGAGAAGACACATTTTTCTGCTTTCATTGCACATCATTTCAATAATATTCTGCCGGAATAAGGAGGCAGAGACTACAGGGGAAGTGTAAAATATTGCACCAGAGAAAATTTAGAGGAGAAAATTACATTGACAGAGTCCTTTGGGAGTTGTCTAGTCCTTCCTCTTGTGCCATGGCAGGATGGGCTAATCTTAAAACATTCCTGGCAAGGACTGGTCACACAGATGGAGACTCCAGAGTATCATAGACTAAACAACTCCCGTAAGTCAGTCTCCTTTCTCTTACAAAGTTGTTTCCCAGATACCTAAACCAAATCTCCCTTGCTGAAATTTAAACCCATTATGTCTTTTTCTACAGGAGCTGTACAGAATAAATTATTCCTTCCTCTCTGGCAGCTGTTTCTTACATATTTGAAGACTTCTCTCATGTCTTCTGTCGTCTTCTCCTCTCCTAGACTAGATAACCCACAAATACATTTACCTTTTCACAGTATTTTGCACTGGCTAGTGAAATCCAGGAATCAATTACATAGATTACAAGGGACTTGAATGACAGCATAACAGGATACAATACCCAGTGTTGTGTCTGAACGAACAGCATGTGAATACTTATTTAACATCAGTATTTGCTTATGGTGCATTATGGCTTTATCTAATTAATTACTTTATGAAGTGCTTGATTATGATAGCAGTGAATGTCTTTCCTGCCCACTCTTATCACTTGCTTAAAACTATTCTGTTCAGCGGAGATATACATGCATCTGAGAGCTCATTTAGATACCAGGTACCAAACAGTGGCTTCTCATTCCTGTTTTTTTTTTTCAGAACCTGTTATCTGATGGTCATAGCTACTAAATAAGGCCTCTTAATACCTCCAGCAGATCAGATTATTCAGAAGTCAAATGAGAGGAAAAAAAAGGCAGCCTGAAGTATTTATTAATTTCCCCATTTTTAAGATCTTTCTCATATCTCCTCTCTTTGTGCCAAGCCTTCAAGATGTAATTGGAAATGTTGGATACACTCCTTCAAAAATGTTCTCTGAACAAATTACCAGGTACCATTCTGTGAAATGAATGGATCACAAAGAGCAGCACTTCTTCAAAGGAAAGCAGGAAAGCTGATATGCAAGTATTTGGTCTTTTATTAGTTGTCACTCACTTCCTCAGAACATTCTTGGGAACTGAATTATTTTATTTTTTGATTGTTTCCTGAGCAAGACTCTTTATGCAGTTCTCCTAATTTCACTGTCAATTTTAATTGACGGTTTTCATTCATTCCTGTGTAAAGTTTCATTTTAAAGACATTCACATCTGGGAGATGGCTTGGTCTTTGCCAAACATATTCTCATATCTGCTGTTTTGTGTACCATTATTGTATTAGAATTCTTGTTCATCAATCATACATGTGTACCAGCCTACATCTTTAAAATGTAAAGGCCAGAATTATAACAAAGAAATAAAACTTAAAATCCCCAGCAGATCTAAAAGGCCGTCAAAGAAAAAATGTGCTTGTCCAAAGTGAGGCATATCATGTTATTTCCCAGTCTCCTTAGTCATGTAGCAACAAATTGCTCATGTAGGAGCTGTATTACGAAGTATTTATCCATAAACACAGATGATGGGTTCAGCAGAGGTCTGAGAAAAGTGTTTCATCCTTATGTACTGAGCCTGTGAGCTCTATCATGGGGCACAGCAGTGTGATCAGAGCTGCTGGGATCAGCATGGGTACAAATAAGATTAGTGACTCAATTTGCTATTACTGTCCTGACAGAGTGAAAATGGCCTTAGGAAGCATCCTGGATCTTTATATCAATGATGAGCTTTATATCTAGGTATCTTATATATAATATCTTTAGATCAATACTGAGCCAAAATCAGAGAAAGGAAGCCTTCAATTTGCAGGCATCTGAAATTTGGGGGTTTCATAGCAGCAGATTATGGTGCATCCACTCAGACCCAGAGATAACAACAGGGAACTGCTGAAAGAGATTTGGTTGTAGGGTATGGATTATACAGAGGGACTTCAGGAGAATGATGATTGTGTGTAAAAGGTCTGTTATAGGGCTAAAGCGGCAAGTGGACTGTGTAATAATTTCACTTCAAAACAGTTTAGCATTGCTGTCATTTAGCATCTTTACAGGGCACTGTGTGGACATAAGGTACATCCTCTCATGCCAAATATCAAGGAAACAGCTACAATGGGAAGATGTTAAGAGAAGCAGCAGAGAGATGAAGGTAGCTCCTGAACGATCCAGCTGTGAAAAGTCAGGACAGCATCATCTTTTGCAGGCTGTGAATCACTCACAGAGGTACCCATTCATAACCCTGAGGCCACGCTGATGTTTGCTCCTGAAGACAGCATTCCCTGGATGATAAAGGAGCAGGATTTCTCCAGGTGCCTCTGTCCATCCCAAATGGCAGAATATTGACTGGCTGATTTAAGTAGAATAAACAGTAGCATATGAACCCATAGTCTGTGCAAGGGTCATCCTCCTTCTACTTCTGGTAATAAAGCACAAAAATTGCAGGGGAAAGACTCTCAGACCTCTTATGTAACCCAGCTACTATGATGGGATTTCTCCTCTCCTAGCAAAGGTTATACTCAGTTAACAGAAAAAAAAGAAAAAAAGAAAAACAAATTGGCACATATTTCGCTATTATTTTCCAGATTTAAATGAATGGTGAGGCTGAGTATGGAAGAATAATTAAATGCTGTAGTAATTATACTGATGTCGTGGTTTAACCCCAGCCAGAAACTAAGCACCACGCAGCCGCTTGCTCACTCCCCCACAGTGGGATGAGGGGAGAGAATCAGAAAGGTAAAAGTGAGAAAACTCGTGGGTTGAGATAGAGA
>NW_008794888.1:6506656-6519857 GCF_000699145.1 Aptenodytes forsteri | reverse complement strand
ACGCCATCACTCCGAACGTCCCCCCCTTCCTTCTTCTTCCCCCAGCTTCATATGCTGAGCATGACGTCATATGGTATGGAATATCCCTCTGGTCAGTTGGGGTCAGCTGTCCCAGCTGTGTCCCCTCCCACCTTCATGTGCCCCCCCAGCCTCCTCGCTGGTGGGGTGGGGTGAGAAGCAGAAAAGGCCTTGACTCTGTGTCAGCACTGCTCAGCAGTAATGAAAACATCCCTGTGTTATCAACACTGTTTCCAGCACAAATCCAGAACACAGCCCCATACTAGCTACTGTGAAGAAAATTAACTCTATCCCAGCCAAAACCAGCACAATTGATTAATACCAGGATCATGTCTGACATTTGTAATATAAACTGAAGGACAACCCACAACATAGATATGTGTGGCTATGACATTTCTTAAAGTACCTTCAGAGATTAAAATCACTAGATAAATGTGAGTCATTACACATTTATCTTTGTGTTTTCCCCTTTTAGATTTTTTTTGCAGTGACTTGAGAAATAAGGGAAAGAGATGATGTTTGGATCTTTTATGAAAAGGTTGTTTTTTTTTTTTCCTCTCTGCTTCAACAACTAAACAAAGAGCGTCTGAAGACACAAACAAAAACATTCTTGTCTTTTGAGTTCAGAGCAATGCACAAAGCCATGGAATATATTCCTCTGCTTGTGTGCAAGGTGGACACACTGTCGTCTTGCAACGTTCAGCCCTGGGGACCAGCTGTCTGTAACCCAAGGTCTAGTTCGGTTCAGCACAGCTTTGTGACCTTGGCTAAGTTTCACTGAGAAAATTGTTGTTAAGGTGTGAGAAAGTCCGTGAGCTGAAGTCATACAAGATAAGAAAAACAAAAACACAGACAAAATTGTAATGGTTGAGATGGTGATAATTAGGAGCTCAAGGATTCAAGAGGAAAAATACTGACAAGAAAAGCTGAAACTCCCAAAGGAAAAAAAAGGGAGAAAGGCAAAAATCAGATGATGTTGTTTGATTGACAAACAGCCCACTCCTAGGAGTGATGGAGATCTGCCTTTCCTCACCATTCTCATGATTGCCTGGCCAGAAGAGACAGCCCAGGTGGCTCAACAAGTGTGATAGGCTTGATAATGCTTAGACTCGTAGCACATGAGTCTTACCCACCTCCTGTGAGTACTAGCAAATAAACAGTTATACTCTTAAACTCAGTAGTATCCTGACTGCAGATACTCTTTGCTTATGGGGAAATGCACCCATAGAAAAGTGACCAAGGGAGTGATGGAGGGGGGGGTTTACAATCTTTGTCACGTTTTGCAGTTCCTAGAAGCTCAGTCATGCACAGGATTGTGCTAGCTTCTGTCCAAGCACAGAACAAGCACTGAAAGACGGCTCCTTCCCAGACAGCATCCAGCCAAAATGTTCATCAAGAGAGGTTTTGATCCCATAGACTTCTGCTTGTTAACAGAGGCCACAGTTATTATTTCCATTTGCTTAACAAAGCAGTGATATGAACTCGCTCCACCGAGGTCTGTTAGCAGGCTTAGGGTGAAGAGTAAGCACAGATTTCCATGGACAGGTTCCTCCTATATCTGAAAAAAGGCCACAGAAGAATATACACCCCTGAGGAGAACCACAGTGGTAGGGGGTGTGCCTCATACAGACACAGTACTCATCTTGGACACTGCTCCTGCTGCAAATAGGATTTTGCACACTTTCCTTAGCTGCTGCTTAAAGGACAGCCCATTTTAGCAACAGTGAAGTGTGCCTGTTGGCGATGCCTTGGGAAAGTGTCTGAAGGCGGAAGAGGTTTTGGCCGTTTGGCTGTTTTCTGGCTAGAGATCAGGTATAAGAGGTTGAATGAAACTCCCTGATTTTTAATAGAGGTACAATTCAAACGGTGTTAAAGTCAGCATGAGTCTTTCCAGGAATTTCAGGATCCTTCTGAAACAAAGCATCCCAAGGACTCCTGTGCTTTCCAACTGAAAATATTATGTTTGTAGTAACAGTCACCCTGTAGTTGTGATAATCCAAGGGTATAAGCAGGGGAAATTTTGAAAGAAGAGGAACATATATTACTAGCACGTAATGGTCTCAGTAATAGTACTTCATTTTTGTATTGACCAATTCTGTTTCAGATCTGAAGAAGGGCTTATATGCTTGAAATGTTGTCTGTTTGGGTTTTTTCCCCAATTACATCAAATGGTCTAATAAAATATATTACATTTGCCAACGAATCTTTTGATTATTCTAGGAATCAAACTTGGAAATTTTTCAGTATTAAAGTGGCTTCATATGTCAAGAGACCTTTCTATTTTACAAAACCATGTGTCTAAAAATAAAAACATAGTTTACTATTTGTTTTTTTTTTCAAGTTTTCTGTTCATCCACAATTCCCCTACACACACACAAGTTTGATCCACCCAAATCAGTTTCTGGATTTCTGCATTTATTTATCAGAACTGCAGAAGCAATAAATGATCAATTATTCCAACAGCTCAAATTCTCCTCCATATGGGCAGGATAATATTCCTGTTTGAAACATTTCTTCTGTGTATGGGCCTGTCTCAGATGATCCCCTCCAGAGAACGTATCATGAGATATGCACCATTTACTTATGAAAGCATTTCATTGTTCTCACACTGTCAGACAGCAGTTTTGTTACACCATACTTTTTCTCACAGCAATTTACTTCCTTCTGGATTGATGTGCAAATTCTCTTACAGAAGCTGAGAAATGCTGGACACTTATCGAAGTGTGAAGGATGTTAATATAATGCTCTCCAGGATAAGGGGATAAATCTGTGCATATTTGGTCTAGTGCATATCTGTACAGGTTTGTGAAAACACTGGACAGAAGCATCTGTTAAGTAAGCGGCTACTTCAAAAGGAATATTTTCTTATTTGCTTGGTAGGGTAAAGAGGAGAGCTAGTACTCCTCATGATAAATATTGCACTTAGTAATTAAATTTTCATACTTATAAGGTCCACGTAGTAAAAGTTCTAAATTAAATAATCTTCATTTGCATACATTTCAATCCAAAGGGCATCATTAGAGGACAGTATCTCCAAGACAATAATGAGCTGTTTTCATTAACCATGCCCTAATGATTACAGCAGGCTTGCACTTCAAGAGTCGTGAGATAGTTACCCAGGCAAGACCAAAGAAATAATTGTACGTCTTTATCTATCTTCCATTCCATGTAAGTCACTGAGTTAGAAGGCTCTTTCCTGTCCCTGGGTTGATGTACTCAGGAACCTCTTGAAAAAGATTTAATTAATTGAACTTGGATATGGTGTGGATAAAGGATCAGGAAATGAAGTCTGATCTCAGTTATAGCTTTGGAAATCTGGAATAATATAAATGAAGTACTGAGGAAGGAAGAGTCTTTCATTTTCTGTCCCTACAATCCTGAACATAAACAGATCCTCAAATCTGCTTGATTCCTTATATTGTTGCCAAATAAAATTATGTTTAAAATTACCAAAGGGATTGACGTGCTTTTTCTTAACCTTGCAATTATCCATTTATTTTTTAAATATAATCTTCTGATGTATCTGTCATCACAGTGTAAGAACTTTTAACTTTATATTTGGAAAATTTGTTATTTGAATGTGACTGGTCTTCCACACTATTTGATTTATTTCCATATTTTTCTATCCAAAAATGATATGTGATTTTTTTGCTTCTGTCAGGTCTATCTGATGTGTGTTTGACAAGTATATATTATCCCCCATACTGCTAAGCAATTATCACTGAATAGTAGAAAGAAGATCTATAAAGGCCTTCAGTCAATCATATTGTTCATCTTTTGACCTCCATAGATCAACTAGATCTTTGTTATTCCAAATGAGTGTTTGTCCATCTTGCTCTTTAAAGGCTTTAATGGTGATAGAGTTTCCACAGCCTCCCCAGGCTATCTATTCCAGTACTTAATTATCCTTACTGTTAGAAAGTGGTTTTTTTTAATGTCTAAGTTAAATTTCCCTTGCCACTATTAAAAAGGCCATTACTTTTTGTACTATCCACAGTGGACATGAAGGAAAGATTATTCACTTCTTTTTTTGCAACAACTTTTTATATGTTTGACGATAACTATCATGTTCCTTATCCATCTTTTCCTTCCTTCCTTCCTTCCTTCCTTCCTTCTCTTCTCTTCTCTTCTCTTCTCTTCTCTTCTTGTTTCCTTTTGTTTCCTTTCTTCTCTTCTCTTCTCTTCTCTTCTCTTCTCTTCTCTTCTCTTCTCTTCTCTTCTCTTCTCTTCTCTTCTCTTCTCTTCTCTTCTCTTCTCTTCTCTTCTCTTCTCTTCTCTTCTCTTCTCTTCTCTTCTCTTCTCTTCTCTTCTCTTCTTGTTTCCTTTCGTTTCCTTTCTTCTTTTCTCTTTTTTCTTTTCTTTTCTTTTCTTTTCTTTTCTTTTCTTTTCTTTTCTTTTCTTTTCTTTTCTTTTCTTTTCTTTTCTTTTCTTTTCTTTTCTTTTCTTTTCTTTTCTTTTCTTTTTTTCTTTTTTCTTTTCCTTTTCTTTTCTTTTCTTTTCTTTTCTTTTCTTTTCTTTTTTCTTTTCTTTTTTTTTCCTTTTTTTTTTTTTTTTTTTTTTTTTTTTTTTTTTTTTTTTTTTTTTTTTTTTCCTTTCCTTTCCTTTCCTTTCCTTTCCTTTCCTTTCCTTTCCTTTCCTTTCCTTTCCTTTCCTTTCCTTTCCTTTCCTTTCCTTTCCTTTCCTTTCCTTTCCTTCCCTTCCTTTTTTTTTTTTTTATAAATCAAGCAATCCCAATAACTTCATAGTATATTTATAAGCTATGTTCTCAGAACTTTCTTACAGGTCATACTTCTAGGGTCTTAAATAATTTTTGTTGAACTCTGGATATTCTTCACATGGTCCATACCTTTGCCAAAGCTCTGTACTTAAAATTGGGCACAGTGTTACAGCTGGTGTCTTAACATTCGTAGTATCACACTAATAACATTGGCAGTATTTGCACAGCTGTAAGAATAAGTATTCTGAGTTGTATCTTTCTTTCTCCACTTATAGTTCATCTGTCTTTATAGCAGATTCACACTGTGCCATTGTTTTGAAGCTGCAGAAAACAGGGACACTTTTAAGCCCCGGTTTATGCCAACTCAGGACCTCCTTTGCCAGCCTCATTCAAGTCATCCAGATGTTCACCACATGTTCATCCACTTACTGGCTCTGCTGGTGTAAGCAAGGACATTTTTGTTACAAATTGCTGGTCATGTGCCAGAGTCAGTTATTGAGGCTCCAGACATGAGAGGTAATGTAAGCCCTACTAACATAATTTCTTTCTGTCACATAGCCATACCCTAGCATCTCCCAACATTATCCAAAATTTGGATCAATCACTAATGTAGCCATGTACGTATGTTAAGTTTATTTAAATAATATTAATGAACCTACTATTTGTGGCATCTCATCCAAGACGGGATATCATGTACCATGAATGATCTTGGTTTCCAGGTTCAGCTGTATGAATCTTAAATTCCATCAAACCTTCTGTGTGGATATTTTCTCCTACTACTCCACAGAACCATAGAGTGTTGGCTGGGAACGACCTTGGGAGTGCCTCTGGTCTAACCTCTGCCTTGAAGGAGAACTCTCATCAAATGGTCAGCCATGACTCTGTATAGATATTATTTTCTTCGGTGGTGATGAAGTGAGAGCCCAGATTCAACAATCTAATGAAACATATGGTTAATTCCATTCTGCAAACTTCAATAAAGTTGCTCGTGTACTTAAATTCAAACTCATGAATAAAAACCTAGAAACTGTATAAAAAGCAGAGTTTATACTGAGGTTGAGACTATACTGGGAGAATCACCTGCAGAGAGGAAAAAAAAAAAAACCAACCACCACCACTAAATTGTTGTTTTGGGAAAACTGCAAAAATTGAAATAAGCCAGTTAACATGTTCTGTGATGAACGGCATCATTCTGTGTACAGGAGTCTTTCTAGAGGTTTTCTGGCTTTTTTAAATGCTTGCACTGAGACAAATCCTGTCCCAAGGTTCCTGGGTGATCAGGTTACATGGAGGAAAGTGCCTGCTCCAAGCGTGAGACATCAGTTCTGCTCTGAATATCACAGTTATTAGCTGCAGAGCCTGAGTCCAATCACCAACCTGCCAGAACCTCAATCCTCATCAACTGCCTGTGAAGTGTGCTGTGACAGGCATTAATTGGTGATTATATGAAAGACTAGCTGAGGACTAGAAAAATCACTGTCTGAGCTAGGTATGAATAATGTTCATTCCTGGTGGAGGCTCCTGCTCCAGCAGGCTGGTCCTCCCTACACCCAAGTCTCCTGGGTGCCGGCAGGCCCCATACGTACTCCCTGAGGACAGAGCCCATAGTCGTATCATTAATTATGGCTCAAAAACCCAAACAGTGACCAGCTAGGTAAAAATAACAAACCGATGGCTGATTTGAGGTGTATATGCTCTCACTCGCAACGTCCCAGTCTTCCTCTCTGCATAGCCCAGTTTCAGCAACCATCCAAGCAGAGGCATATGTGCCCAAACACCAGCCCTTTCCACCTGTCTTACCAGGTTTTGGCCTTTTCAACCTTCTAGCGCTTGGTGCTTTTCTCTTCTAACCCTCCTGCTTGCACCAAGGCCAAATCCCAGAGTCCGAGAGACTTCCCAGAAATCTGCTGCCCTCCCATGGTTACGAAAAAGGCTCACTGGGGCAGAGCAATACAGTCAATGAAAGCAGGGCTTGCTTTAATCAAAGTTGAGTACAGTTTTCAGATGCCAAGGAGGAATTTGTGGATTTGTGTAGAACTGGACAACCTCAGGGGTTTTTACTAGCAAACCAGATAGTAAAAAATATACATTTTTTTCAGTGAAGGAGTTTGATCCTGGTCAAAGCCCAGTGAGAAAAACCCAAATGAACTGAAGCAGATAGTCCACAGATAACCATAACTATAGATGTTACCATAATCCTAAAACAATAATTGCTGCCAACTGGGTAACTCAGAAATTTGTATGCCCCCTCTAAAATGTAGAAAGGGGGGGCAAAATAAAGAAAATATAGCTGGAAATTTACTCCCTAAGTTCCAGGTAAGGGAATAATTAAGGTACCTGTCTAGCACCAAATACGTGATGTAAAAAAAAAATTTTAAAATGTAAAGTCACTTCAGGATATTGAATTTAAACATTCTACTTAGAAAAATATCAGAAGGAGAATAAGGGAACTTATTAAAATGGTTCATTTTGCATTTCTCTTTTCCCATTAATCTTCACAATTTTATATCAATAAATGCATTTGTATGGTAAATTTCAGTTTTACTGAAATATTATTCTATTTCAGAAACAGTATTTGAACCAATCATACATAGATATATCTGCTTTGAAAACAAAAAATAATGATTTCTGTAATTTCCATGAAAATTTCAGTTAAAATAAAAAGCAAAAAAAGCTTTGCAATATTAAAAAAAATAATAATAATCAAAATTATGTTTAAGGGTTTTTTTAACCTCCTTTCATGCCAACCCTAATTATCTGCAGTTTTGGCTGAGGACTATGAAAGTATCTGTAGATATATCTGCTTTGAAAACAAAAAATAATGATTTCTGTAATTTCCATGAAAATTTCAGTTAAAATAAAAAGCAAAAAAAGCTTTGCAATATTAAAAAAAATAATAATAATCAAAATTATGTTTAAGGGTTTTTTTAACCTCCTTTCATGCCAACCCTAATTATCTGCAGTTTTGGCTGAGGACTATGAAAGTATCTGTATGCTTAAAATAAATATATGCATATCTTTTTATATCAATAAATGCATTTGTATGGTAAATTTCAGTTTTACTGAAATATTATTCTATTTCAGAAACAGTATTTGAACCAATCATACATAGATATATCTGCTTTGAAAACAAAAAATAATGATTTCTGTAATTTCCATGAAAATTTCAGTTAAAATAAAAAGCAAAAAAAGCTTTGCAATATTAAAAAAAATAATAATAATCAAAATTATGTTTAAGGGTTTTTTTAACCTCCTTTCATGCCAACCCTAATTATCTGCAGTTTTGGCTGAGGACTATGAAAGTATCTGTATGCTTAAAATAAATATGTATGCATATCTAACTGATTCATATGCTCCTTCAGAACAGCTTTATTCTTTACTCTTCCCCATCTGTTTCAGGGATGAAAGGAACAGGAAGGCAGAGTCCATAAAATGGCTTAAAGAACATGTTTTTTCTTTCTTTCACCTTAGTCTTGTTCTGCATCTGATGTCAATTCTTTAATGTGAAGACTTGGAAAAAAATCATAAAAACTCTGAAGTATTTTCCTTGAGTGCATTCTCAAAAGTGCTACACACTGCTGTTGAGGGTTTTATATTAATATATTACACTTTAAATTATTCAAATTGGTTTAATTATTTTTTTTCTCTTGGGGGTGGGTGACACTGTAAAATCAAACAAAAGAATTAGAATTGGTCAGGAAACTTGATCCAAACTAACATGAGATTTAAGATTGTCTCTAATGTAGTCAAATGAAAATCTACTTCCATCCCTCTGTGACCTAATGCTGAAGAAGGATATAATTGGAATTAAAGTGAATATAAGATTCACAGAAATATCAGAGTTGTGATACCTACTATATTGATCAGCAGTGGTATTTGTCTTGACGACCTGAAAAAGAATATGAACAATTCCATCAGAGGCGTTATGGAAAACATGCAAGGCAGTTTCCTTTCATGGCATTAATCCTGCATGGCCCAGTGTCCATGACAGAATGGATTGGAGTCTCGGCTACACTCCTTGGGTGCTTTTTTTGAATTTTAGAAATGACAGAAGTAAATGAAAAACAAAGATCTTGTAGCAGGTCCACTGCGAATATAAATCAGTAGAGCCCTGCTGAGGTAGAGTGAGCTGGTTTTGTTTACAGCCGGGAGGACTGTACCAACAAATTATATGTGTGGCAGAATAAACAAAAAGAAAATCAGAGAAAATAAGATAATTTGTATTTAAAGACAAAAATATGTTAATTGCAAATATTTAAGTTTGTCAGTTAAAATTTACAGAAGACCTTTTGGGAGTTGGATGGCAAGCTGTGATTCAACAAATAGCTGTTTTCCTTCACCCACTTGCTTCTTACCTGCCTAGAAGTCTGCAGTGTCAATTACCCTTATCATTACCTCATGAAGGGCCAGATAAAATGCTCCATCACGCACTGATCATGAGTAGTGCATGGGCTGTAAAGACACCGCCTAGAACACACACTCAGTTATGAGGATAAACATGATGTGGCTCATAAGGCAAAAAAAAAAAGGAAAATATCTGCTGCATAAACCCTAAATAAACAAATGTTTTTTCACACACTTAATCTAGTGCCAAGATAATAACACTGTGGAATCAACTGGTAAACAGTTGTTTAGCCTTAATATTCACTTCAGTGGCATAAAGAGAGGTCTTTTATTTACCACATTTTCATTTATTTTCAGCAGGTTTTCCATTGAGTGATAAACCATTGACTTACTTACAGTTCAATGGCACTTTGTAAATTAGATCCAATCAAGTTTTATCTAAATGATAAAAACAGGTGTAGAAGAAGCATGAGTAAAAGAATGCAAAATCCTGGGAACAGGATAATACATTTCATGTCACTGTTATTATTGAGTTTGGGGGGGAATTTTGGTATTTTCTTAAACTTGAAAAACTTTTCTCTGTTTTCTCTTCTTAGTTTCTGAAGGTTGTGAATCTGGCTAAAGAAATGATAAACTGAAAATCATATTTCCAGTCCAGTGTGACCTACCATGGTGGTACCACTGTCTCTGATCATCCACTTCTAATATAGCTAAGCAGAGTCTTCTGCCATTAACCAGCTTTAATCAATTCTTCAGTTGATCAATTTTTCCATACAATAGCACTATACTATACACAGATACAAGATTTTAAAGAGCATTGATCTTAAAGCCGATCTCAGGAATCCCTGCGCCTCTCTGCAGTATTGACTTCTGCTGGGCCACATCCACTGATGGCAGCTTTGCACAAGAGGGCATCATATTGTAGGTGAGCACGATGCGTACTTCAGGAGAGTGGGAGGGAGATGCAGGCTGAAGCATCTATTTGATTCAGACTTGGATATTTCAACACAATTTCATAAAAAAACAAAGCAAACAAACAAAGTTTGTTTCTGTTCCACGGCAGGATAAGAACAAATTTGAAAGTTTGTCACAAAGTGGCCCTGTCAGGTGCTTGCCAGCTCTGCTCCTCGCAACCTCCTGCTATACGGGAGCTGAAGTGATTCCTCAGTGAAATGGGGGATGTTGCTGATTCTGTCAAAGCTAATTTAGATGATATCCACGCTATCTCAAAAGATAAGAATTAAAAAAAAGAGACACTCGCAGTTTTCTACATTTCTTTTTTTTTTCATTACAGCAGATAATTTCCTAATCTCTCATTGTTACTATAAAATAAAAGTCACTGTTTAGAAAATTACTGTTCAAGCTGACTCTTGTAAAGTAGGTAGCACACATTTTAAGATATTCTTTCAGAGAATAAATCTTCTGAGCGGCTGTCAGAGGTCAGGAGCCATGTTGCTTTAGAGACTTAAGCATTAAAGAAGCACTTAATTACCAATTATACACAAAGACAGTTCCTAAACAATTTTTAAAACCATAAAAAATGAAAATGTTTCATAAAACAATTAAAAGATGCACACCTTCAGCATAGCTTACTGCATGGCTTAGCCATATTTTTCCTCTTAGTCTCATCTAAGGCCATTCCCTAAGTTTCTAACACAGACTTATATTATGGAGGGAAAGCTCTAAAAGACACTTCACCTTACCTGAACTGTGATTTTTTTTTTTTTTTAAGTGCTGCTCTATTTGGAAAAAAAATAATTTTTCTGCTATATTTTAGCAATTAATAGCAATCCAAAATTTACTGAATTCTCAACTGCCTTTTTCATGAACCAAGAACAAAGATAATTTTTACCATCATCTTATATCTCCTTGAGTTTCTTAGAATTCAATCGGAATTGGTGGAATTCGGAATTACCTCTATCTTGCACTGACATGGGGCTTACAGGAGCAAACAATGGAAGAAAGAGGAAGTGCAGAGATACTCTGTGTTTCTAGACACTTCACTGTTTTGGGAAGCGGGTTGTAATCACCATCGTCTTGCAGTTATTACATGGTAAGCAAAAGTTGGTTAGATCACGGCTACTTGAAACAGTCTTGGATACTGAAAAGAAACAGACAGGGGAAAAAAGAATTTTTGATACCTTTAATGGGTTTAAATCAGGTTCCTTTGTTTGCCTTCCCACAGCAGGTAATCTTTCTTGAGCATCTAGTGTGGGGTTGGGGCAAGTGTGAGTTTCTAGAATAGCTCTTACTAACTTATTAAAGTGGGATTGTAAAGTAGATGAAAACGTAAAGGTTGTCATAATACAAACAACATCAATAGCAAGTTCTGGTAGTATTACACCAGCTTGAGGACGATCAGTTCTTTAACAGAGCCGCAGGAAAAAATGCTGCTGAGAAATACAATGCATTCTGGGGCATGTAGGGAATCAGTCTGTCGTAAAATTCAATGCAACCTGATAAGCCAAAAAGAAATTACTTTTCTGCTCTGCTTTTACCTGGCTGGAAGGGATACTATGATGACAGAAGAATCCTTTTGGTATCAGTGTCTAGAAAAAAAAGGACATAGACTCAAATCTGGCTATGATTGACCAATCATGTAGATGCAACAGCATTTTAAAAAGGCTGCGAAGCCTCCAATAGGCCTCCCATACAGATTTCTTTCCAGAAAATGAGATTTTCACAATGTGATTCATAAAAGGAGAAAATAGTGCTATATCTGCAGCAAGTCATGTTATTCAGGTTTATGCAGGACAGCAGTGCCCAACAAGGACAGCTTCAATGAGCTAAACCCTGTCTTTCGTTCTCCCTTTCACTTGCTGTCTAAGGTAAGTCTTCGCTTCTGCTGCTCTCCTTATCAATTACCTTTCAAAACAGTAAACGTGCCTTCCGGTGTTTTTCTATCATAACACATACTATATAAGTCTCTGTCTTCACCTAGTCCTCTAAATACTACTGTACAACAGTTAATTCATTAATAATGAGAATAAATCTATGTAGAGCAGCATAGATGCTGTCCTGCACAGGCAGAAGTATTATCAAGGCAATGGAGTCAGTAGGTTTACAAGGATGGCATGAAGCCTGGAGGAACAGATGAAATTCTGTGGTATAAAATGGACTTGCCTTGCTGTTTATAGTATGGTCCAGCCTAGCAGTGGCCAAACACAACACAAGCATAAAGGATGGCCTGAGTGTTTAATACAGAGTCTATTCTAGGAAAAAAAGACATCCATTTATTCATTTCCCACTAGCCTGCTCTTGTCAAAGGAGGTAACGCTTGCCTTTAACGGGAGATGGAATTTGCCTGCTGGATTGTAGGTTATTGAATTGACCTCTGATTTTCAGGGATACTTTTGGAAAATTTACTTCTTAAATGGGATTTCTACTAAAAAATATAAGAAATCCCTCCAAGGATATTTACAGTGACTGGTTATCTGGTGTTGACATTAATTGTGCTGGCATATTTTGCAGAACAGCCTCAAGTGTAACATTAGCTGAACTGTAAGACCCTTCCATATATAACAGTCTAGCTTAATATTCTTCATAGATGTATCTCTTGCTTTGTGCCTATCGCTCAGCTGAGAGAATCTGGGCAATTTTATGCAGATGTCTCTTGGGCTGAGCCCTGTAGGTGGATTCATAATGATTAAGGATGTGCCTTTATTTGCTGCATATCTGTATACTACACAGGCTTTGTTTCATAAATCTGCTCTCCAAAGAGAAGAAATAACTTTTCAGTGAATGTATCTTAAAATCAAAATATTCAACATCTTATGGCAGAGCTCAAAACTTTTCATGTTACAGATTACAGTCTCCATATGGATACAGCCCTTCTTCAGCTCCTAGTCTCATTTATGTACATTTTTTGTGGTAGCTATCTCACTTATCAACATTTAGTTAATCACTTAGGGTGGTATCAATCAAAAATATACAGGATGAATTTTGATGTAAAATCAGGCAATACCTTGGCAAGCCCCGGTATCAATACAGGCTGGGGGATGAAGGGATTGAGAGCAGCCCTGCTGAGAAGGACGTGGGGGTACTGGTGGATGAAAAGCTGGACATGAGCCAGCAATGGGCGCTCGCAGCCCAGAAGGCCAATCGTACCCTGGGCTGCATCCA
>NW_008794888.1:6503315-6506213 GCF_000699145.1 Aptenodytes forsteri | reverse complement strand
TAGTTGAAGATGTCGCTGCCCACGGCAGGGGGGTTGGACTAGATGACCTTTAGAGGTCCCTTCCAACCCAAACTATTCTATGATTCTATGATTCTATGATTCTGCAGATTCCCTTTTTCTGTTTTTTGTAAGCGTTTATCAAATTCTATTAACCTGATAACTTAAGAGTTTTGCAGTTTATTGGTGATGCATTATAAATTTACTGAATTATTGGTATTGGCATGCTAACTGAATTGCTTATTCTGAATTTAGGTCAGGAGTTACCATAATCATAGGGTCTCTATGAAATGATGGTACCAATTATTTATGCCTGTTCGTTGATTTTAATAAGACACATCAAAGGGGAATAGGAGCCCCATTCCCTTAGAAAAATGAAACAAACCGAGACTGCTGAGACTCTAAGTACATCAGCTTGTTCTCCAAAAAGCCCAATTAGCTCCCTTCAAATTAGCTACCGGTCCTTACATAGCAGAAATAAGAGTGTATCAAGAATGGTGAAAACAGTAATGGAAATACATCTTTGAATTTTCTGGTTGTTTCAATGCATTGCAACACATGTAGTGCATTCGCACTGATGCTGCATTAGAGAATGATGAAAAAGAAATTACTAAGTGATTTTGACATATACAAATCAGTAACAGATATACCCCTTATTATCAGCAATGTACATAAAAATGCAAAGCCCAGATTCAAGTTTTACCAAAATCCCTACTATTTTTTGTTTTGTTCTAACACATGCAAAAAATAGAATCATTTCTACTTTTTATATAAATTATTTTTGCCTAACAGTACCTTGATTTGAGGTTTTTTGGTACTCTCAGGTTTAGAAGTGGAATACTGCGAGAGATTTAAGCAGTTATGGTACAAATAGCTGGATAGTTACTGTAGTGACTGTAATGGGATCACATCCACTCTGACAAAATCTCAAATTGTCTCTGCTGCTTTCATTAACAATCCCACCACACTCACAATGTTAAACATATCACATTGAACATCTCAATGGAACTGATTAGAATGATTAATCTGTGGGACAAAAAATCAGCAATGTACATAAAAATGCAAAGCCCAGATTCAAGTTTTACCAAAATCCCTACTATTTTTTGTTTTGTTCTAACACATGCAAAAAATAGAATCATTTCTACTTTTTATATAAATTATTTTTGCCTAACAGTACCTTGATTTGAGGTTTTTTGGTACTCTCAGGTTTAGAAGTGGAATACTGCGAGAGATTTAAGCAGTTATGGTACAAATAGCTGGATAGTTACTGTAGTGACTGTAATGGGATCACATCCACTCTGACAAAATCTCAAATTGTCTCTGCTGCTTTCATTAACAATCCCACCACACTCACAATGTTAAACATATCACATTGAACATCTCAATGGAACTGATTAGAATGATTAATCTGTGGGACAAAAAAAAAAAAACAAAAAAACCCAACTGTCCAAAACCAGCTACAGAGCTTGACTACCATGTATTTATTACTCCTGTATGCAGCACAAGCGAGCTGCAAATACTTTCCTAAGCAATCCCTTCCTATTTCTGCCAATATTAAGAGTTTCAGTTCTCATGACATCCTACACTACCTTGCATTTTTCTTTATCCATCACCAGTTTAAAAGCTCTTGTTAGAGCTATCAAACAGAAGATAGTTCAAGACACAAAAGAGTCTATCAGGAGGCAGGTATTTTAAGGAATCAGCCTGAAATCCATCAGATTTCAAAAATTCTTTTTGTGTGGTGGCTGGCAGCTTTGTTTTCACAAAGTAAACTTGGTCAAAAAAATTAATTCAGGAGAATAGGAAATCACTGGGAATACCTAAGGCTCTGGCAATTTTTTCCCATTTCAAGGTCTGAAACGCCCTGGTTGTTGTATGGCCAGCCAGTGCTTCAAGACCAGTGTGGGAAATATGGAAAATCACTATGCCCAACTGGAAGTAGAATCCAAGCCCTATATATGCAACATTACAATAACCTTGATGGATAAATTTGGTGTCTCTCCATCTTGCAATGGAGTGGGGTGAGGAAGATAAGTGCCTCCTTCAAGCCCAGACACTCTCCACAGTAGGCACAGAGATGCAGTCCAGACACTCACTGTGAGCCCAGCAAATCCCACTGGCCTATGCATTGGCAGTATGGCCTGCTCTCCCAAGGCACCTAGCTCTCGTGGGCTTGGCATGAGAGCCCAAACACCAAGCTGCAGCCTTGGGTGCTGTTGCAGCAGCTCCAGCCATTGTCACTCAGTCTTTCAGCCTGGCCACCGATGTCTTCAGGCCTCTCAGGACTCATCATTATTCTGGCAAACACACTTGGTGTTAAAGTGTTTCCATCAGCTGACGTTAAAGTGTTTCCATCAGCTTTGCCAGTCATGGATCAATCTTGATGACAAGGATTTGAAGGCTTTCATATGTTAGGACTCTTGAACGATTACAGAAGACTGTCATGCTTGTTTGAAAGGGAATTCACAGAGTGATGACAGAGTTAAATATGATGAATAGAATGTTTGTAATCAACATATTGAACATTGTCCTGGTTTCAGCTGGGATAGAGTTATTTTTCTTCCTAGTAGCTGGTACAGTGCTGTGTTTTGGATTTAGTATGAGAATATGTTGATAACACACCAATGTTTTAGTTATTGCTAAGTAGTGCTTACACTAGTCAAGGACTTTTCAGCTTCCCATGCCCTGCCAGTGAGATTCTGGGAGGGGGCACAGCCAGGACAGCTGACCCAAACTGTCTAAAGGGATATTCCATACCGTGTGACGTCATGCACAGTACATAAACTGGGGAAAGCTGGCCGGGGGGGCCGCTGCTCAGGGACTGGCTGGGCATCGGTCAGCGGGCGGTGAGCAATTGCATCGTGCATCACTTGTTTTGTGTATTATTATTATTATTATTAT
>NW_008794888.1:6481084-6503218 GCF_000699145.1 Aptenodytes forsteri | reverse complement strand
TGCTCAGCTGCCGATTGAGGTTAAACCACAGCAAACATCTACCACTATCAGCAAAGAGGGATCCTCCAGCTTAATAGGAGGATACTGTGGTTTCCTGGTTTCTTATGTTCTTTCCCTAAGCATTCACTACTGACCCTGTGAGAGGTACACTGGTAGTGCTGGTGGTGCCTGGGTTTGACCAAATAAAGCTATTTTCCTCATTTCTTATTAGCAGGGAGTAGAGAACAGGACACAACTGACACCAAACATTCTCTGTTGCAATCTGTCACTTAAAAAAAAAATAGACACAGATCACACAAGGAGATATGAGTGTGGCAGGTCATTAATATCATCTACCATGCAGCAAATTGCTTGTCATGCTTCCTTTATACTCATTTATGACTAAAGAGGACTGTTTGAAATGTGAGACAATAAATATTTTTCACACAACCTCATTTGTTAATAAAGATGAATTCCCTAAGTTTCTTACAGCACTGAGGAGTTGAATGAAAGAGGAGAAAATTAAAGAAATGAAAAAAGGACGTATACAAATTTATGATCATGGAAACTTCATGGAATTTGACATTTAAATAATTAACTTAAATAATGTTATAAATCTTATATACTTTATTTCCATTCAGAATAAGATGACATCATAATGGGAAATAATCATAATCATCAATATTGTTTTTCTCTATGGCAGAAAGTAGTGTATGTGTAATTAAGACTGATTGGGAAGTAAGCATGAATATTTTTGCAACTTTAAAGACTTCAGATCATTGCAAAAACATCAGTGAACTGTACAACTCTACATCTCACACATTACCTTAGGATATTTCCGCTTCCAAGTTGAGAATTCAGTAAGGGCATTAGGATAGCTCATACTCATTTTTCTTGAGCAATTTTTGGTTTTCCTTGTCCAACTTTTTTTCTTTTTTTTTTTTTTTTTGGTGGTCCCAAAGAAGCTTGAACTTATCACCCGCTTTTGCAGGAAGAATTTCACAGGTGGCAAAACTTAAGCTACAGAGTCAAGTTTGGGTATTCTGCTGCTGAAAATGGGTAAGTGATAAGATAGCAAGCATTCTATGATATGCTAAATTTATGAAATAAAGGCAGAGACCAGAGACACCAGAATACACTGAAGTTGGATGACATCATTGTGTTTACTAAAGTAAAAACAGAAGAAAAGTGTGTTCTGAGAATGTGCTGAGTAGGTGAAAACTTTCATGTTGTTTTTAATGAACAGTTCTGAATGATGAATTGGCATCATTGGAGTACCAGAACATATTATGGTTTGGGTTGGATTGGGTTGGTTTCAGCTGGTTTCTCCAAGAATGATGATCACTGGGCAGAAGACTGGAATTTAGGACATTATAGCTGCTAGTTCAAACTCTCACCCTGGTCAAGACACTCCACTTCTCAAAAAAAGTTCCCTAGCTGCCAGTATCTTTTGCCTCATATAATGTTGGAGATATTTTAAAGCACTTTGAGGATGAAAGGATGTATATTGCACGAGAGGATGTATATTGCACGAGAGGAAATGGCCTCAAGTTGCACCAGGGGAGGTTTAGATTGGATGTAAGGAAAAATTTCTTTACTGAAAGAGTGGTTAACCATTGGAACAGGCTGCCCAGGGAAGTGGTGGAGTCCCCATCCCTGGAGGTATTTAAAAGACGAGTAGATGAGGCACTTAGGGACATGGCTTAGTGGGTGGTGGTGTTGGGTTGACGGTTGGACTCGATGATCTTAGAGGTCTTTTCCAACCTCAATGATTCTATGATTCTATGATTCTATATTAGCTAGCTCTATCCCTCTAAGATTACCAGATCATTTTGTTGCATGTAATTGCATGCAGTGTTCTGAGATATAAATAAATATGTGCTATGTGGATTCCCATGAGTCCATGGGAGGAACCATTTCAGAGAGGTAATTAAGATTGCTGTCTAATTCTCAGCATTGCTGAACTTTCCTTCTCCCTTGCTTCTCTTTTTCCCTTTATTCAATCCTTTCTTTCTCTGTTTTGTATAAATTCTTTTCTTCCCATTCTGCAACAATATTATTCCCACTTTTGTTTCTGGGAACTTTACCTTTGAAGTGAATCTCATGCAGTACCTGGGAGCTTGTTGTGGCCTGTTGTAATGTCAGAACACTTCTGAAGGCATCTTTAGTGGAAAGTCTTAATGCTCAGATCTAAGGAGGAAACATTTCTTTCCTCCTGTCCTTTCTGGAGCTTGCTACTCATCTCTAATAAGAAAAGATACCAAAAGTAGAAGATATGTGGTGATCCATCAACACCTGCCAGCTCACAGGATAAGGAGAATGTACCTCATTAACAAACTCCTCAAGCTTTTAATCCTCATTCTCCAAAAGTTTCAACCACTTCCAAGTTATATAAATCTGAAATGTAAGGCCTGATTCGTATCCCTATGAAGCTGAAATACTCTTTGAGTTCAAAGGGAGTATCATGGGTATGAAAGGTTGCAAAGTATTCCAAAATTGAGGTATCAGATACTCTGCTGATGTAAACTGATGCTGTTCCATTTATTTCACCAGTGGTATTCCAGTTTAGTGCTGAAAAAAATAGGTATAAGATATGTTACTTAGGTTATAGTCTCCGATGGATTGATTGGTTTCTATTGATGCTATTGGAATTGGTAAGGAAAAACATCAATAATCTAACTCACAGAATTGAGACAAATGGTATCTTGTAGTCCTGGCTCTACCTTACTGAACTTCCATAATTAACAATTCTCTCAGATATTTTTTTTTAGAAATGCAGCTCAGAATGTTGGTGGAAACAAATATGTATGATATTGGTATGTGAGTTTCTAAGAGAGATGATCACGAAGAAGTACGGATGCCAGATTAAGTTACAAAATTCTGTTAAGGAAGTTTTACGATATTAAGCCCTTTTTAGTGAGTTACAGATCTAAAAGCAAAATACTTACTTGCTTTGAGGACTGTTTTAAAAATATAAATTCTTTGACTGAGTTATCACTCTTATAGTCCTTAAGTAGCATATGAATATAATGGCCCAGATTGAGCAGGGGGCATTGGAGATTTTATCAGACTACCTCCAGCAGTCTCTTCCTTAATAAGTGATTCTGTGGTTCTATGATTCTTAGTTTTCCACAAAACTCATTATTATTAGAAATCTCAGGTGAGTGCTATGCTATTTTTTCTTCCAAAAGTATGTGGTTTTTTTTTTTTTTTTTTGAGGAAATACCTCAAAACCTAAAAATTTTAATACAAAAATGCCAGTGAGGTACTCCATACACTTTATACCAACCTCACTAGTTTTTAATAGATGGGCATAAAATAGACTCCGCAAGTGGCATTAAGTATCACTTACTGGAAGTGACAGTGTATGATAAAGCATGGACTATTCTTATCCACTGATAACAGTTATTTTCTGAGGCATGAACACAGTGGCAGGACAGTTCAGGATACCATTCACCCTGACATCCACTGAGGAGGCATGATTTCACAGTCACTAATTACCTGAGATGCCTCTGCATGGCTCACTGCAATTCATGTAAGAAGAATATGACCTAGCCCTGGGTGACCTTGGCATGGCCACACACCATAGTGCTAAACCATACAGGGATAATAACTTATTATAGGACTAATTAACCTACACTGGAGGTAATTCTTCTCAGCAGATACAATTAGGACAAGCATAGCACTGCACTGATTCAGCCGTACTTCTTCTGGTCCTTAAATAAGCTCATTGAGCTCTGACAAGGCTTCACTGATGTAGACATGCTCCCAAGGAAAAAAGAAGTCTCTACAGGTGTGCATGCTGGTAGATACCTATAGTTATATAGATCTATGTATAAAATAAATGCATTTTTATTCAGACTTTTCCTTATTGACATTGCACTATTCTTCAGAAGAACAAACTGCTAGCATAAAATACTTCATGACCAGTAATAATTCTTTTATTTATCATCACTTGCCTTGTGTCTGGAAGTGTGGTGCTAATACACTTCTGTCAATGAGATCCTCTGGAAACTAAATCAAAACCCTGCAGGAATTATATTTAACGTCAGCTCAGCTCACCACTGTACACTTGTCTGACTTGCTTAGTGGTTATCTCTTTCTATTCACAGTGAAGGTATGGACACTTCTTGATTTATCTCCGTAAGGGCAATTAAGTGTGGTGTTTTGGAGAAGGGTGGTGGGACATACTGATGAGCCTGTAGTTTGGAAAGAAAGGCTGTAAGTACTGGTAAGGTTTTACTGATCCTTTCCTTTCCTTTTTTTATTAAGAAAATTCTATGAAAGTCAAGAGCAGAGCAAAAGAGAGAGCTTACAATGAGCATTTCAGTTTAAAGCCACAGCTTCTGAAGAGGCCACATTTTTACATTCACTGGGGTTCTTCTACAGCATCATGGCCTGTCACTACCAGGATATCATTTGGCACATCAACTTTTTCCGTTTACCAGGGAATACCTGTGTCCAAATAATCATTCCAAGAAAACCTAAATGTAGATGATCAGATCTTGAGGAAACATCAGTTTTCTATATTCATCAACAGGACAAACATCCTACCACTCCCTAAAACATACAGAACTGTACAGTGTAAAACACTAAAAAAAAAAAATGTCCCTTTCAATAAAAATAAATAAAGGAATAAATAAAGCTCTAAGAGAATTCATTGCCCATGTGCTCAAGCTAAGCCAAGATGACTTTGCTACCAACAAAATGTGACCCTCTCCTCGGCATCTCTCTCCTTCATCAAGAAAACAATGTTTCTCTCCAGATAGAAGTTTGATACGTTTTACACCCAATCCTGTTTCTTTTGGGATTTATTCCTTGGGTCATTATTCTTCATGCTGGAGACCTATTAAAACAGCATAGTCATACAAACAAACATGCACCTAGCATCAAGTAGATAAAGCTTGCCTTAAGTTGACAAGTATTGAGTCAGAAGGGCTGAATTTTAAAATGGCAGCAGAAGCAAAAAAAAAACTTAATCTAGATTTACTGAGATCATCAGTCAGAGTTTTGATGTTTTCCCTTCCTTATTCATTTAATCTACTACTCACTGCTCCACTTTTCCCCCAGCAGACAATTTCATACTTCAGAGTTAAACCCTTAGATCATTATGCTGACAGCTGCTTTCTATCAGTGATTGTGATCCAGTAAAGAAGTCAGGTTTCTGGCCAGGGAATATTTCATAAACACTTGTAAGAGAAAGGGATAATTGAATGATATAAGGGTGGCAGCCAAACCTCAGTTCTAGCTTTAACAAACTCCACAGTATATTCAGGAATCTTCAGACATGAAAATTAAAGGCAATGAAAGTGAGGATAGTTTTTATTTAGCAGGTGCTGATTTGGAACAAGAGATGTTGCACAGCAGGATAATAGATTTGACTCAATGAACAGGACAATTACAGAATAGAAGAAAACAGTCTGAGGATATCACTAAATAGAGATCTTAAAAGGACAGTAAAATATCTGTTTGGTTTAATTTTATTTCTTCCACTTATTATTTGTTCTACTATTTTATCCACCCCCAAAGTCATAATTATAGCTCAATTCACCTTCCATTTTTTGTTGCTGAAAAGCCAGGTGCCTTGTCTCAGTTGACCACCTAGGCTCTGTATAGTTTAAACCACAACAGTGGTCATCCTAGCCTAAGACAGATGGGATACCACACAAGTGGATTGGATCACCCTTTAGATTTACCTCTATTCTTTGACAAAACCAAGAACCTTTAGACTGGATGTCTCATTCTTACAGGGTTAAAGTTATCTGAGATGTATCCTATTCATAATAGTTATTCATGAACACTCTCTTCTTCTCGATAAAGATGACATAATCTATCCCTCAGGTGAAAAGTCTAAAAATCAGGAGTGCTAACCTTCCCAGATTTGGATTAGTGTCACCGTTAAATATAACTGTCACATATCAAGTGTGATTCTTATATGGAGAGCAGCCATATTACACCCTGCTTTGGAAGAAGAATTGCCCTTGAATATGAAGCTAGTATTTAATAAGAGTCATCATTATAAATCACTTTACAGAAGCTGGTGAAAAGCCATTCATGAAACTGATAAACTATACATACATGCTTCTGAACATTCACAGCAGACAAATTTCCTATTTGGTATTCACACAAACACCTAGAAGTGACAGCTTTCCCTTCCCTCCCCCATGAGCAGCAGACACAAAACTTTCTCAAATTCAAAACTGGCTTTAATTGTGTGTTGGAAATGCACAAAGACTGTGTCTCGCACATAATTTAGAGATTGGAAATAATTTACAGAAACTGTTAGATGTACAACACTGAGAAAGGCTAGATTTCTCTTTGGATGATTTACAGACAGAAAAGGGGAATGAAATTCATTAAATAAATTAATGTGTTAAGATTTCTAGAATCCTAAAGAAACTTGGTCAAGTTACTGTCTACTGCAAGATCTTACGCATAATGATGCATGTTGCTACAGGGATTTCAGGGGTTTATATATTTGCTGGTTTTATCTGGGGAGTTGAAGTGAATTTCAGAACTGACTGCCCTGGCCTGTGTACGTGTGACCGGCCCTAAGAGAGTACAGGGTTATTTCTGTTCCCTTTAGTAGACAGATGGCAAATGAGTGTAGCACAAACACTTTCAAACTCCTGCTTAACCAAACTGATGTGACCAGAAGCCGTGGTATAGAAGTGAAGAAAAATGTGAACCTAGTCCCGGCAGCAGTGTGGCTGTTTGAGTAGGGTACTATGTTCATGAGTTATTCTTTCTGTAGTTCTTGAGCCAGCTAGGTGTCTGCTGCCTTAGGTGACTCTTCATCAAACTCCACCATATAATGTCAACTACACCATACAGATTTCCAAGTCCTACACTCTTAGTGAGTGCTAGTCTTTGAAGGTAGGACCTCTGGGTCTATGTTAAATTACACAGGGTTTTTTTGTCCAAACATAACACTATACACACTCCAGCTCAATCATTCAAAAGTGCACCATTTTGAATTGAAAATGAGGCTTTTGGAAAAGCTATGACCACACGTTTTTAAAGATTTATTTGCCACAGTGTGCATGAAGCACTTCACGTTGTAGTGCCTCAATGGAGGCATTGTCTACCTTTTGTCCAGAAAACTCAGATCAAGTACATTCTAAGTGAAGGGATTCATATTGGTTTTCATATGTATTTCCTTTCTTCTATCACTAGTAGCTACCAGCATAAATAACGAGCTAAGAAAAGACCTAGAGAGTGAGAGGAGTGTAAATAATGGGATTACTATTATGTAAACTGTAAAAGTATTTTTAAAATTTAAAAAAACAACGAAATACTTTGTAAAACTGAGCCCTCCATGGAACTTTGTATTTCCACTGCAGATAAATGTTGCAAAGGTATGAGACTGATGGACTCTGGAGACAGAAGTCATTCATTAGAATCTGAGGTCTCAGCAATAGCTGTGCAAATTAGTCCATGTTGCTTTGTCTTTGCTCTACCATCCAGAAGGAGAGAGCAAAGAGATAAAATAGTCTGCATAGACCAGGGCAGGTCCAGACTGCCATTGGCAGGATAAATAGAAGAGATTTCATAGTGGAGATTGTGACTGTCAAGTGCTCTTGATGGCTGTCAGAAATAGGGCAGGGGACATTAACTCCTTCTGAATGAGATGGACACAAGCAACCGTTTATTCTGTCCAAAGGTAGTTGGGAGAGATATTTTGGAGGGGAATATCCATCCCCTCTGACTACAGAAGTTGACTGGCTTAAATTAAATGCCTGATTTTAAGAAGGCTGAAAGTAGCTGAAATTATATCAATGTGTCTATGCAACCATCCCTAAGACAGTATAGATTACTGTTGATAGTGATGAAATCAAATGAGGAGAAAAAGGGCATGGTAATCCATTAAAAAAAATGTTTCCATGATAGATTTCAGTTTACAGAAGTCCAGTTCATTACATCTATGTTAAAACTTGAGCTTTATGTGCTGCTGTGACCCCCCACAATGTCCATGGCATTTAAACTCTCTAGTTGCATTGATCTGTCCAACAGTATCCTTCAAGCACACAGAAAAATGACTGAATCATTATCTTGCCATCAAAAGAAGTATTTCAATGACTTTCCTTCAGGCATGAGCTACCCTTTGTGAAAGGAGTTGTCAAAAGGCCAAGGCCAAATGGCACAATTTGTAAATGAAGCTGTCAATCAGTCCATGGGGTCACAATTGCTGCAAACAAATTGTTCTCTTTCTGCTCAGTTGTGGCAGCAGTTATTATCTTAAAGGATACTAAAGACTCAGGCCAGGGACATGTGCCACCCGTGAACCCAGGGAACCCGATTTTGTCCTGTCCCACTCTGCCATTTTTTCTTTCACAAATCTGAACACAGTCCCCAGCCCAGCATCCTTTCTGGCTATGAAAAGTGCTGCTGGACACCATCTGTATCTGTGACCCAGCTGTTGAGGACAGAATAAGAAGTCTTCTCAAAGAGAAGTACCTTCGAGAACAACAGATTTTCCCAAAGTTTCCTCTCTCTCTTTTTCTCTTCCCCTTTACTAAATATGGAGGCAAGTGGGTTGAGTCCAGAATGAAAGTTGGATTTTTAAAGGCCTATAAACAAGGAAGCCTTAATTGTTCTTTGTCCTCCAAATAATCTGTGAGAATAAATGCCAATATCATCTTTTTTTTTTTTTCTCTACCTACAACCAGCTATTGTAATTCTGTTTACATTTCTTTTTTTATTTTATTTTAGGGCTCATCACAACAACAATGGATGAATAAAGGGAGCTGGGAATTGGAGAACATGAGAAGCATGTAATCAATGAAGATGAAGCAGGTATAAACTGGTCCATTGTGAGCAAAAAGAGGTAGTTGCTTCATTTGTTTCTAGCAGGTGTCTCCAGCGTTTTGCTTTTTGACTAAACTGCCCTCCCATTTTTCATGCTTGTAGATGTTAGTCAAATTGCTTCTCCATGATCAGGACACATACTGAGCTCTCAGGGAGGTGTCCAGCATCATGAAGAGCATCCTGAACAGCTCATGACTTTTGACATCGGAAATAAAACATAACACTAAGATTTCAATTTTCACAAAGTGGTGGGTCCTAGCACCAGATTTGACCTCAATATCCCCATGATTATTATTTTTTAATGGCTGGGCTCATCTGAAGGGTTTGAACTATCCTACAGGAAAGAAATGTTAGAAACAGGAATTGAGATGTAATTTAGATGCTTTAACCTGAACTTCACTGGTTTCCCAGAATGCAAATTTCAATTCAAAGCACAGTCTGCATGACCAACCTCAGTGTGTTCAACAGCACAGTAGTTAGAGCTGCCATCTGAGCATATTCAAGTTGAAATCTCAGTCCTCTTAGTGAGGAGTAAATCCTGTACTTCTCAGATTCCAGGAATCATATATTTGGGGTGTAGGATTTTATTTCCCCAACAACTACATGTTTGGAAAGGTCAAAGGTTTACAGTAATTAAAATGAAAGATAACTTTGAAACCCTGATAACTTTTGGAAACCTGAAATTCTTGATCTCTGTTCTGCTTTCTTAGTAAGAAAAACAAAATTATCAGTTGTTTTAAACCAGTATAGAGTTCTTGATTCATGCTAATTTTGAACTGATTTGACAACCTTATGTGATTCCGGAGTCGAAGTTTATAAGACCAAAGATGCATCTCGTTGATTTTAAAGTCTATTACTGTCAGTTCCCTTGCTCTTGAAAGTTAACTTTGTTACCTAAGAGAAAGGTGAATAATCCATTAGCAATCCCATTTAGTGTGGGTGCACTCTAAGTGTGGAAGAAAAAGTAGAATTATCAAAAGTCACTATATATAATAAATGGAAATTATTGCTACAGGCAAATGCGTACACAGCTAAGAGCACAGTACACATAACCCAGTTATAAATATAAATATGACTTTCTGCTTTATGGTTAAAAAAGCAATGTTGGTATCAGTTCTGAAGCACCTTTCTTATGCTCATAAAAAATATAGCAAGTCTTCAGTAGGATTTAATAAATAATAAACAGACAGCAGTCTAGTGGATGGAGGTGATGAATAACAAAAAGGAAGAGGCTAAATACAATATTTGTGTATAATTAAAACACTGAGCTACTGCTGGTTGATTTGATTAATGGCACCTTCTTAATTATAAAGTGTCTTTACTTATAATTTAAGACTCCAACAGAATGTCTTTTGCTCATCCAGAAGCATGAGACAGTGGAGAGATGAAGTATTTTATTATCTTTCTTGAATAAAAATGAGTTCTAATATAAGGCAAGCACTGCAATGCCAAAGTGCATAGGAGGTTAAGGAATCTATGATTAGAATTGTTAAAAAAGCAATGTTGGTATCAGTTCTGAAGCACCTTTCTTATGCTCATAAAAAATATAGCAAGTCTTCAGTAGGATTTAATAAATAATAAACAGACAGCAGTCTAGTGGATGGAGGTGATGAATAACAAAAAGGAAGAGGCTAAATACAATATTTGTGTATAATTAAAACACTGAGCTACTGCTGGTTGATTTGATTAATGGCACCTTCTTAATTATAAAGTGTCTTTACTTATAATTTAAGACTCCAACAGAATGTCTTTTGCTCATCCAGAAGCATGAGACAGTGGAGAGATGAAGTATTTTATTATCTTTCTTGAATAAAAATGAGTTCTAATATAAGGCAAGCACTGCAATGCCAAAGTGCATAGGAGGTTAAGGAATCTATAGATTAGAATTCACAACCAGTAGATGGCACTCATTTTATTTAATTCCATTCTACCAAACTAGAGCAAACTTCCTTTCTCTCCTGCAATTATTTTATTGTTTTTTAAGATAGAGAGCAACTTTTGCTGAAGGAAAATGAAGTTTTGGAGAAAATATTTAAAGAGTTGGTCTCACATTGCATTTTAAAAAGGGAAAGGAGAGAGGTTCAAACTGTTTCAACATTTCCAAAACTAAGCTTTTAAATTACAAAACCAGACAAGGAAACAAACAAGAAGACAAGGTTTGAAATAAGCTTAAAAATGATACAGAACCTTATCTCAATTTAAATGAAATGCTTCTGGTAGACTCACAATGAAATATCATTCTTTTTTTTGCCAAAAATCTCCCTCTCAAAATATTTTTAAGTTAATGAAAACCAGTTTCCCTCCTCACCACCTTTTCAACCAGCAAATCTATTGCAAACCAATATCATTGTTTGAACTGCAGAAATGTCACTTCTCAGTTTAGACTGGAAGCTCTCCACATCTGCTCTCCATATCAAATTGTGCAGATAGCCCCAGTCACAGGGAGGGTCCCTTCCTTTGATGGCGGTAAAGCTTCAGTTATTCCATGTCTCAAGTTCAGCCAGAACTGCTACAAGAGCAGCCCTCACCACTACATCTGCAGAGGGACAATTTCAATCCTGATTTCTATTCTAGAAGCCACAACTAAACAAAGAAATTCATAAGGTCATCAATAAGCAACTACTTTTGGGTCATACCCTATTGACATCTCTAGAATTACTTGTGCAACCATTCACAGTTTCTATAGAGCCCATCCACTGGATCAGTGTGTCTTTTTTCCTTATACTCAACAGTGTCCTAACACATGGTTGGAACCACTGGAACTGTGAGGGTTATTTGCAGGGTATGTGCTACTGCAAGTTAGTATGCCTAAAGGCAGAAGGAAGGGGGCATAACCTAGTTTTAGGTTTCAGGGCCCCGGGCTGGTTTCATGTTTCCTGGAAGGGGAGCGAGCTGGTAGCATGGCAGCTCTGGACACCGCCCAGGAGCAATGAGCAGAACCAATGCAGACAACTGAGCTGCCAGCTACTCATCATTTTTCTACAACATGGTAGGCTTTCTGTAAATGTAATTTAAGTATTAAATAGATCTTAGTCTATTTACTAAACTTCTTGGTTAGGAGGAAAAAAAAGATGAAAAGAAGGAAGCATAACAAATTTGAAATTATATCTGTCTTCAGGTCTCAATAATAAGATCACTCCATGGTTGGGAGAGAGAGAGAGAAAACAAAATACTCCAATGGTAGAACAATTTTTTTGGCAAGCAAACTGGATGAATGAAATAACCTGTTATACAGCTAAGATATTGGCTAGCCTTTAATCTCTTCTGCCTAAATAATAAATAAAAATAATACTAAATCAGTGCCTGTTTGGTGGAGTTCTAATAGCAAGTACCATTTCACAAAAGCACACTGTGAAAAAAGATTCTTCTTGAAATGCAGCCAAAAAGGTCTGAATTTTTATGGAGTGATCAAGTTTACTCTGGCTACCTCTGGTACAAAAGTGACCTCTAATAAAACTGAGTTTATGTCCCAGCTGTATAGGTGTTAAGGAGGATGCTATTACATTACTTTTTTTCCCCACCTCTAGCAGAGTATGGATTGGATTAAAAATTTAAGAAGTCCCAAAGACTTAACCTTGCTGTATTTGACAGCATTTTCAATGAAAATATGTGTATGGTTTAGAAGAAACATGCCTAGATGAAACGTAGTTTTCAAAGGCACACAAACTTTGAGGCATGGAGATCTGAACTTTTACACCTGCCTGCTATATATGTAATGTAGTAAAACAGAACTCAACGTTTCTCTTTGTTCGGAGTTACCTTCCGGTCTAGAGAAGCAATGCACAGAGCTGAGCAAATAAATAATGCTGAAGTGGATTGCAAAAGGCCAAGGCTGGGTGGAACAATGCAGAGCCTAGGAAAGCAAAGCTTCCATCACTCTCTATTCCCATCCTAACCAAACCTGGAGATGACAGTGGG
This sequence comes from Aptenodytes forsteri, assembly GCF_000699145.1. Classification (NCBI taxonomy): domain Eukaryota; kingdom Metazoa; phylum Chordata; class Aves; order Sphenisciformes; family Spheniscidae; genus Aptenodytes; species Aptenodytes forsteri. The sequence goes on along the minus strand of NW_008794888.1, from coordinate 6,490,513 downwards.
TATTGTGGTCAGGCACCCCAGAGATTTATATGTGGCCTGTCTAGGTATGTGAACTTTTGTTCATTTATTTATCCACAGTCGTGAATGCTTCTTCTGCCTGAAATCCACTGAAAGCACAGAGCAATGACATCTGGACTGTCACAGATCTCAGAGAAACAGCAGGCTAAGAGTCTGTGTTTCCTAGAAATACACAAAGGTCTTGAATGAAATGAAAGAAGTCATAAATTTGTTGCTGATGCATGCCATCCAGCTAGGCATGCACCTAGCTTGGCAGTCCAGGCTTTCCCAGTCTGGAGAGCATTGAGGATGTCAGTTTAGTAATGGTGTGGTAGGACTCAGTCCCATTAGGGATTGTACTGCTCTTTAACAAGTCAGACTTGCCAGTCTGGGAAGTTAACGGTCTTCCTTAAAAAGAACATTGTCCTAAACCAAAAGTCAACAGGACTCAGACTGGCTTGCCATGGGTACAGGACCACCTGAAGTGAATAATTCTTAACAGATGTATTGGAAATCAACTGAAAATTTTTAACTTCTCAGCCAGCCTCATTACAGGAACCCAATACCCTCTCTGTTGCAGCTGCCTGTCAGATGCCCAGCTAGGGCAGAAAATGATGGGCACTTAGAAAGGAACAGAGTCATTCACTCTATAAATCCTTCTTCTTCTTTATGCTATTAATTTCTACATATGTGTGATGCATCAGCAAAATGGGGATTCTTCATTCGTTACGACATGGGAAAGTGCAGACATTTGGGGCTGAAGAGGTTTTTCTTTTTAATTTAGTAACTGGCAGCCTAGTATTTTCAATGACTGATTTGACTGATTATATTAATATTTAAGTATTTCAGTAAATTAATATTTTGTTCTCTGGTCTTTTGGGTTTTTACAAAAAACGACAGGAAGATTGAATAAGCCACTGATGACAGAATTGACTATTTGATCATAGAAGCGGTCTAGGTTTTAAGCAGTGTGTGGAAAACACTTTGACTGCTATTCCTTCCCATCCATTTCCTATATTTCACAGAGGACTGTGCATGTATTTTGGTAAAAGTGAGCAACAATTTTGGTGCCCCTCTTAAGGAACTGAGTCAGGTGTTTCCATCTTGCACAGTATGAAATAGTGCTGAGATAGCCAAACTACTTCTGAAAACCTATTTCCCAGATGATTTGCCCAATGGTACTCTGTGTCACTGCTAAATTTCCCTGAGCAAGCCAGCTTGGCTATCTTGAAACAACTTTCCTAAATATAGAGCTGAAACTGTCACAACTACTCAACCTTCATATTCCATGGCTTTTGGCAGGTCAGTGCCAAAAGCCAGGCAGGGCTTTACTGTGAGAACATTAGAAAAGAGTTGTCATGGCAATGTTTGGGGTTATTTTTTATTGGTGTCACATGGGCAACAATTATTGATTACTGAAGGTTTTGTAAACAAGACCACATATAGTCACTGTGGGTGGCATATTAATTATTAAGTAAACAAGAGAAAATAAATGTGTGCAAATTATTGTTATTACAAGCCGCAGAGGCCATTTATCATGGTGCCATATGAATTCAAACTGAACAGAAGTGATAATTGAATCCCTTAGTTAATACCATTCCTCTGGCAGAGGATCCCTGGGAAGCATGATTGTTAATTGATTGCCTTCTATGATTAAAAATGCAGAAATAAACCTCAGCAATATTTCACATACTTCAGTTCACATGTCAATGAATTCACATCAGGAATGGTCTTTGGTCCAGATTAATAAAACAGGATATTGAGATTTGAATATTATATTATTTTTTCCATAGTAAAATGTTCTCTTTGTTCTAGACAGTACCAATACACAACACAAGATGCTCCCACAGTTGTCATCAGTCCTGATTTTTATCATGGGATTTGCAACCTGCAACAATCTTTTTAGAGTTCATTTTCAGGAATCATATTGTTCTCAGACAACCTCAATATTTATTAAAAAGTGAAAATGCATTTTACTGCTCATAACTTTGGCTACCTGCAAAATGTCAACCAGAAACATTCCGTAGCAAAGAAAAACAGGAAATGAAGTTTTAGGATTTAAGAATGGTGAAGGCAAGTCCTGATTGCTGAACACTTATGTCAGTGTGCTTCTACCTTCCACTGTCATGATGCTACAAATGAAATAGAAAAATCATAATGGAAATAGAGTAGTAATGTCTCTCTATTTCTTCTAATAAATCAAGACCAAAAAAATGATGTGATTTATCTAATGTCTCACAGACGGTCTGTGTCACAGACCAGAAATAAACCCAACTTCTTTGTCACAAGGCTGCCCTCCTTTTCAGATCAGCATTACCCAGTGCTGAGTAATGTAAACTAATAGAGTTTGTCAAAGAGATTAAGAATCCAACACCCAAAGAAAGGCTCAGACCACATCCGCTCAAACAGTATTGCCAATAGCTGAAGACAAATACAGAGATGTAATAGTTGCTGTTCAATAATTTAATCTTAAACTGTTTTGCTATTACTGAAATAACATTTCATGATTGCATTCAGAAGAAGTAAAAAAAATGACTCAATAACTGCAAACCACATGAAAACTTTCAAAACAGAACTTGTATTTGCAGATATTAAAGCGAGATTATCTTAACAGCTCAATGGCCCTCCATCAGCCTAGATGATCGTTAATATAGAAATCTTAATGAGTCAGCTAACATGCAATGACAAGCTGTCTCCTTGATAATGTTTAAAAAGGATCTATTTATTCTTCAGGCTCTGTGGGAGGATGGGATGTGTTCTATAGAGAAGAAATGGATATAAAGGTCCTGCATCCCAATTTTAGCTTAGTTGCCCAGTGCAATTATAACCGCATTTTCAGGGTGCATAACTGCAATTGATCATAGTTTATGAGCACGAAAAAAGGAATTTTTTTCTTCAAAGGTGCAGGGATGAATATTAGAGAAAAATTGATTCCAGAAATCTTGCAAAGCTCATCAGATCAGGAAAAAGAAATAATGCCATGTGACTTTTCAGAGGAATTCTGCATAATCAATAAAGAAAAGTGAGGCTTTTTTCACTGTTTTAAATATTTCTTTCTTCTTTAACCAAGGCCAAACCATGCTACTGGTGCCCTGTAGCAACTAAATCTTCCCCAGCTCAGAGTCCCTGGTGAGAGTTTTTCATAAGCCGGTATGGTCTTTTCCTTCAGATTCCCATCCAATTCTTTGAATATAACTATGTTTTGACCAATGTCATATTACCTTCTTTCTCTGCTTCTGGGTAATTCTGTCTTGTAGTTTCTTTCTGTTCCTTACTAAGCCCAGAGGAATCCTACTTTGAAAAACAGATAAACCCCAAGCAGGCAGACAGATGTCCACTCAATGAACACCTGTTCCCTCCACTGCTATTCATGACTCCTTACATTGGATTACTTCCCTTTCTGCCTCACATTATCTGTTCCTTGTTCAAAATGCCAGCAGAGTTTACCTCCCTGAGACTTCTCTTCCAGAAGTCAGCAGAGTTATTGGCTCCCTCATGTCTCCCCAATGTACTAGCACCTCTTGAGGATGTCTTCTTGCTTTTCCACAGAAAAAGATGCCCAAGCCAGCACTCTTCCTCTTTGGACTTCTTCCTCTTTCTTCCTGCTCTAAGATCCTTCATTTATGAGTCATTCCTCCTGCCACCATTTATCCTGAATTGCTTCAACTCAAGAAACCAGATGTACTAATTATTTACTTGTCCTAGGTAACTTTTTCAGTTGAAGAAAGATATATATTTCAGGGTTACATGATACTGCTGAAATGCTTAGAAATTAAAGGAATTCCACAAACAGAAAAGGAAGATAATTCTCTAGATCATCAAAACCATTTTAAAAAAAAGTTTATTGTGTGTGTCTGAGAAATTTTTATAAGGTGGATTCTGTAGAAGTATTTATGTGCATAAGTGTTTAAGTGGCTTACTGGACTGCAGGCATAACATAGCAGATGCACTCTTGTGGAAATTAATCCTGCAGCTCTAGCTACCACCTTAGAAAATACCCATTTCCATGTTTCCAGCAGAGTTCTAATTGCAATTTTTTTTTTTTTAGCAGAGTTCTCCTTGCAGATAAACCAGTGAAAATAGATTAAAGTTCAGGCAAATAGGGTAAGATATATGTATTTGGGTGAAAGACCACAAAGTCTAGGCTATCACTTATTTTTGTCTCAGAATAAACAAATTTCGGACATTTCAGTGGGACTAAGACTTGAGAGCTTTGAATCTGGATCTCAAATTTCGGGAAAGAGAGGGAGGAGGTGCACTGAACAAAGGGAGAGGTTTGCGTAAACCCAGTCTTACATTTCAAAAGACTGTTCTGAGAATACAGGCTGCATTCCCCACCCCAAAGACATTCCTGGAGTGAAAAGGAACCATTCTAACAATGTGCCTTTTATTTATCCCTGTCCAAAATCTGGCCCAAAATCTTTGCAAACAAACTCACTGCAAGTAAATTAAGTCAACTTATTTAAGGGACCCAAAGTGGTCATCATTGCACTCATTACAAAATGTCAGCCAAGTTTTATGAACTCCTATGTCAAATTTATCCTGTAGTAAACTTAGTACCTTTTTTAAGCTGATCCAAAGAGAATGAATTACTGGCAATTTGCCAAAGTGAAGTGAGAACTACTCACTTGCTCCATCATTTTAATACTTGTAGTTTATTGCTGGTGTAAATAGGTTTATAACCTTCCGGTATGAAGCACAGACATCTGCTCAGCTTAGCACTAAACATCTGGTTATTCCAACAAAGCATATAATTATATTTAATGGATGAGAAGTGTTTGATGGATTACATCCAAGTATCTGAATAAGGCAGTTATGCATAAAGACTATTTGCATGGATTAGCTCGACAGGCTAACAAGACACAGTAGAACATTATTTTGTCTGATAGTTATATTGATTTCAGCTGATGTTTTGCATTGCAGAGGCTGCAGACATTTATTTTGGTTGCAATTACAAATTCTTTTCATTTCCTTTAGGCAGCCACAAAATGTAGAAATTTTTATTTGCTTGACCATCAAGTCCAGCCCACTAACACTGCAAGATTCCTCTGTGTTGTACTTTGACAGTGGGTCATGTTTTTCTAACAGCATTAAATGTTGAAAGAAAGAATCCCTCTACTACTTGTCCTCATAATCTATTGTCATCAGCTAAAAGATGGTTCTGTCAGGAAGCATTCCTTGTGCAGAAAAAATTTGACATTTTTCAGTTAATTGATGTGAGCAAGTAGCTAGCCAAAGGCGATACAACAGATGATTGTCTTAAAATGAGAACTATTGTTCTAGAAACATTAGTAGTGGAATTCCTCCAGGATTACTTATTTTCATTAAGAATCATGACACAAAAGTGGGAGTGCCCTAATTAAGTTGAAAAGCATCATTAATAGAGCATGATCAGAATACCAGACAGGAAGAGCTGGACGACCTTGAAAACGCTGACAGGAATGAGATGAAACTTAATTGTGTATACCATGGGGTCACATTCTTGGAGGCTACTAACAGGCTGTAGGCCATGAGCTCAGAAACTGGAAATGACAGAGAATGAGACAGGCATTGGGTGTAGTGGACAACACTTTGAACTACATCAAAACCTCAGACACAATCCTGGCTGGTAATCAGGCAAACTTTTTCTATTATGGACAGAGAAATATTAACAGCATGACATGGGGAGTATTTCTGGAAGATTGTGTACTGTTCGTAGTGGACCACACTTTGAACTACATCAAAACCTCAGACACAATCCTGGCTGGTAATCAGGCAAACTTTTTATTATGGACAGAGAAATATTAACAGCATGACATGGGGAGTATTTCTGGAAGATTGTGTAGTGTCTGGCCACCGCATTCAAGGAATATAAGATCAAACATAAGCAGTTACAGAGAACACTGATAGGCTGACTGGAGGCACGGAGAGCTTATCTTATCACACGTGGATAGAAGAGTTTGTCCTTTTTGCTCTAACATAAGACAATCTGGGAGATTATAGAACTGATCCCTGTAAATACATCATCGGGAGAAAATAAATCTCCAAGGAGAAAGAAGAGCTAAAGGAGCTATTTAAATTAAGTGATAATTTGGGACCATTAATACATTGACATAAGCTTGCCTTGAATAAATTAAAAATGTAAAATAGCAGACATTTCCTACCCACTAAGTTAGTAAGATTGTAGAAATGGCTTCACAGAGTATCGGTGGGTAAATGGTTTTAAGACAGATGCTAATAAATTTCTTAAGGGAACTATATGATACTGCTGTATATAATAACATAGGCTGGGTTCAGTGGCAGAAGATGACTTTGCCAGCCACATGTCTTGTGTTCCAGTGAAAGCAATAACGAATGGAATTGCATTACTACTGAATCACTACAGCACTATTACTACCAGCCATTGCTTGGTTATTGACACTGCAGAGGTCAATTGAGTAATTCAATGCGGGTATTTGGCAAACATCTGTTGAAAACTACATGTCACTTTTTGATAATATAATGCTTTATATGTTAGATATTTTTGTACCAGAAGTAAAGAAAAACTTTGTGGACACTTTTCTAAAGGGTGGGATTATTAATGTGATTTGCTTTGTGAGATTGATTGAATGACTGACTTATCCCATGACACTTTGGACTGGGTGTCTGGAAATAACTTCAGCAAATGGTGTCAGTCACAACCAGGAGAGGGACAGGGACTTGCTGAGATTAATTCTTTCTCATTTCTTCCTCTGAGATATGGCAGCTACTTGCTGCCCTCAGAGCACATTCTCAGGCTACATTATCTCATCTTTTACAGATGAAGAAAGAAAAAAAACAAGCTCCAAAACCAGACACATTCAAGAAATAAATCTTGCATTATGTGTTTTCCTTCAGAAATGTTAATTCATCCAGATAGATAGAAATATTAGGTGGGAATGTATCCATGTTGATAGGCATTTCTTCCAAAAAAACAACCACCAAACGAAACCAAACGATCAAATAAAACTAAAACCAAGTGAAATGCCTCCCAAAACCTGATGTACTTAACATGTTGTACCGAGCTAAAAAAGGGTTTGCAAAAATGTAGTTGACCCTGAACTAATATTTTCATCCCTGAGAAACTTCAACATCTGAATCTTATTTGGAGCAAAATTTAATTTCTAAATCCCATAATTTACTGCTACAATGAAATTCCAGTTCCCTTATAGCACCAGTTAAAACATAAAACAGAGTGTACACGAAGTTCAGATCTTCATGGAAAATTCCTGATCTGCTACAAAGACATGCAGTCCTGGCTCTCCCATTCCTCTTTAGAAAAAATATTTTTTCTCATCAAGAATTGCACATGATAAATGAACAAGTGATCACTTTACTTTTGGTGACTCACAAAGGTTACTTTCCATCATAGATGATGGAATACAGCTAATTCTGAGTGACTGGGTTTTGCAGACCAAAGTTCTGGCAGGATGTGAAGGAGGAAGTCAGGAACACAATATGGACAGAACATTTGAAACACTGGATGAAGTTTTTCTTAGCTTTTAGAGCTGACAAAGGAACTCCCTACCCTCTCTTGAAAATAACAAGCACAGGCCAGTGTTATGAAGCCATGATTTTCATAAGTCTATCCTATTTTCTCAGGCAAACCACACTATTCAAGATCATGCAAACAACATCTGCTCATGACTACTGGTCTTTGGCAGAGTCTTTTGAGTAAGAAATCTAGCTTGCAGAGCTGTGATGTGCAATAAATACTGGTATTGAACAGTTAAAAGTTTAGTGTTGGCCAAAATTTCTAGTCTAAGTACTTCTGTACATAATCAGCAGGTTCAATCATTACTGCAAGTTGATTATCCTGGAAGGAGCCATGTTTCTACAGGCAAATCTCTGTTGATGAAAACTTTTTGGCTAACTGTCTCAGCAATTGTTTGTGCCAAAGCTTGAGCCATAAACCCATGTTTCCAACAAAGGAGTCATTAACTAGTCCTCACAACGGGAGGGAAAAATGGGTTTTAAAGAAAATACAGAAAAAGCATAGCTCAGACATACAGTGGCATAGGAGACCTGTTGCCAGAAGACATTTTCAACTGAGGTAATCCAGGACTAGTCCCATGCCACACTCTGAAAATTATAAATTCAATCCTGACCTTGTTTGCACGTTCAAGATCTTCATGAAGCGGAGGGATGCCAAGGTGAGGACATATTAACAGTTTGGATTTCCTTCCTGACTCTGTCACAGTTTCCTTCTGTGACCCAGGCAAATTACATGGTTGCTTTATGCTACTGTTCCCACCTCTGTAAAAAAGGCATAACGACAGTTCGTCTTTTCCATCCCTGTAGCAATCTAGGGCATAAATAACTTGAGCCTAGGGCAATCTTTCACCATCTTTTTGATAAGGCACACAGTACAAAAAGGTTTCCATGTGTTTGGTGCTTCTTGGCACTGGAATGATACAGATTATATGTTCGTCATTTCCCTGGAGTTCCATTTCTTCGTTTGGTTCTAAAACAGGTGCTTTGTAAAAAAAAAAAAAAATATTCAAAAAGTGCTTTAAAAAATTTTTAGTCATTTACCACAGCAAATGGATTCTAAAGAGCTGTCACTGCCAGTCTACTCTTCTTTAGAATAGGAAGCAAAGAAATAATTATCTGTGTGCTTTTTTCCTTTTGATCTGATGATGCCATGAAATATATTTGTAACAGACGACATTTAAACATTTCTGTATTTGCTTGCATTTCATGTGTTCATTAAAAAAAAAGAAGAAAAAAGAAAAAATTGCATAAAGCCAAGCTTTCAATCAAGCCTGCAATCCTCCCAGTGCTCAGTATTTGTACTTGGCTATGTCTCCAAAGTGATAGGACTGGCAGTGCTCGTTGTTTTCTCAACTCACATCCAAGTTTTTCATTTCCTACCAGAGGGACCAACCAATAGGTCACATGACCTATTCTCAGTGCCTTCTGTTCACGATAGTCAACTTTGCCATATACTCATAAAGATGTGTGTCCTACCTACACTCTGCAAATAATCATATGCACTTTTATTTGTGCACCAGCTACCCAACTGACTAGGCAACCTTTTTCTATCAGCTCTTGCATCTATGCATCTTTTAACTACCCATCTCTCATTGCACCATCTTTCTAATAACTTTGTTGCCAAGACAGTACTGAAGGTAATGGTAACATATCATACAAGAATGCAAGCTGAACAGACAGCCTGTGCTACAGTCCTGTTGAAAGTGAAAATTAAATAATCTGTATGGATGACATTTTAGTAGCTGTTTAGTACAATAATCACACAGAGTGAAACCTTTGTCAGGGGAGAAAAGAAAAGATTATATAGGTACATAGGGCAACAAGAAAATATTCTAGAAAACATTCTATAGGTACATCAGGGATAAAAGGAAGACGAGGGAAAATGTGGGCCCTCTCTGGAACGAAATGGGAGACCTGGTTACGTGGGACACGGAGAAGGTG
>NW_008794888.1:6441342-6479599 GCF_000699145.1 Aptenodytes forsteri | reverse complement strand
GTCCCTGCTTATTGCAGGGGGGTTGGACTAGATGACCTTTAGAGGTCCCTTCCAACCCAAACTATTCTATGATTCTATGATTCTATCTTTTAAGGGTCTAACACGATTCTGATGAAGTAAAAACATTCAACTGTCACGTGACTTTCACTGAAGTCATCATATAAGGAACTAGAACTGTCTTGGGACAGTGCCATTGGACTGAAATTAGGCAAAATTCTGAATTCTATTCTAATTGTGGTATGTTTTCTGGCAAGTGATTTCATCCCAGGTAATTCAGTGAATGTAACTGTATCACTGTCTTCCCAGTCCCACTTGCTTAACTATTTTCTCACAAGTTTAGTAAAAAGTCACATTTGGCATTTGCTGAAACCACAGATGGATGCAGAAGGTTTAAAATGTTAGATCCAACAGTCCAGACCCTAACACACCTTACCAATGCTCATTCCCTGTTAGTACAAAGTGCATAAAGGGAAAGATAGAGCCATGACTTTCTTTATTGGAAGTAGCACAGCCAAAACACCTAACCAAAGATCTGAGTAGTGAATAGGAGCACAAATGTAACCTAATAACAAGATGTGATGATGTGAAGATCCTTGTAGACTTCTTCTGGTATGGGTACCCTAATGAATCAAGAGAGTAGCACGTCCTCCAGAAAAAAAAAAACAAACTATCAAGAGTTTCTTCGTCCCTAAGATGAGCACTCGCCATAAGAAAAGACATAAGAAAAGTCTTACTGATTCAGTACCAGGGTGTCTCTAGCCAGAATCCAGCACTGAACTCAACTGAACTCCTAGGAGAGAATAAGAACAAGGCAAGGATATATGATACTTGCTCCCTAATACTCCCCCCAGACTCCAATTATTTTAGCTCAGGAGATTTTCTGAGTCTATGTTGTACACCTACTTCCTCAAGGGTTATTTCTTCCAAACTCTTATTCAGTCTTGAACATCTGCAGCACTCCTCAGCAAGAGTATTGGAGGAAATGAATAGCCATTAAGCATAAGATTAGAAAGAGAGTAAAAAAGAACAAAATGGTATCAACTATGACATCTGTCCAAGACTTTGAAGAACTATCTCAAAATATGACCATTTCCAGAAGTGTTCCATCAGAGATCTCTCTTATATTGCAATAATGCTCCAACCTGTCAGAAGCCAACCAGTCTAATGATCAAATTCAAAAATTACGGTCACATAGACACTGATACCAGCCCAGGACACTGTGATATGTATTTTAGTAACAGTAAAGGGAATATGCTCAGAGAAACACAATGTGCTTTATTTGGTAAAGTAGAGGTCTCCCTGAGAGTAGCTGACCCTTGCAACACCCCACCAATGACTGGGGCAGATTCGCAGTAACTTGCCTTTCTAAAATCAAGGGATGTTGTTCATCTAAACAGGACTTAATTCCAGGCATTTCAACAATCTGTGTTACAGCAGAGGTCATACTACACAATGGTCCCTTCTACAGGCCTGTGACTTTTTCAGATGCAGTCCTTGCATATTTACTGAGAACACAGGGACCTTTTTTTTTAAAACAGAACAGGGTGTTGTTCAGTGGGACTGACCTGGCTTACCAGATGTTAAAGATTCATTGTTATAAAAGAAGCAATAATTGAAACCAGCTTCTTTTCAGCCAAATGTTTCTCTGTTTCTGGATAAAACAAATGGGTGTAAGGGAAGAGGAAAGAGCATCTCTCCCTCTGTGTATAGGTCTATGCCTGTGAAAGGGTTTCCTTTCTGAATGGTAAAGATATCAGCATTTGTCTCCTGGAATGGGTAGATTTGTATTCGCTTTTATAACTTCAGTAAAAGCTAGCAGTAAGCTTGCCTGTGATATTGCGTAGCACATGTATAAGGTCATGAAACTTTCAAGAACTTTGCAAAGAGAATCATGTAGCATGCATGGCAGAGTGTGTACTTTCTTCACCAAGGCAGACCAAATGATCATGTCAGCTGCAGGACTGGGTGTTTGGGCAGCGGCGACAACAATCCTCACTTCCCTTCAGATGCAGAAGGAGCTTCCAGTATACTTCAGTTAAATGAGAGAGAGACCTGAACCTTAACTCCTAAGCTGAACACCCTGAGCACGTGGGAGAGGGAAACCTGTACTGGAAAGAGTATTCATGCTTGCAAACTGATTTTTCATTGCCATCCAGCAAAATAGGTGCCCAGGCACAGATCATGCTTTGGGTGACAGGCCAAAAAGCCAGCCTGATGTAAACCTTAATCCAGCTCTGCATATGAGATACAAGGCAGTGCATCCTGTCTGTATACAAAGCAATTTAAACTCCAGGTGTCCTATACTCCCGTATTTGCTCTTATGGCATGTTTTATGAAGTTCTGTCTGGAAAGTACCCCAGCACCAACTGGACCACTTGACAGTGTTCTCACTGCAAAAGCAAATGAGCTACATGGTGGTAGGCATACAGCAGAAAGAACAGAGACGTTTTACTTTTGTGTTCACACTCTTATGTCAGTGCTGGCATGCCCTAAGATATGCTTAAGCCTGTGTCTGAATAGAGACTTGCACTTACACAGTGTAGGTGTGAGATAAGTTTGGGGAGGCTGGAAGCAAACAGTGTCTACCATACTGCACAACAAATGGAGTAGGGAAAAATGTAACTAAGGATTCACAAAGCCGTATGTCCTGTGAAACAGCACTTCTTAGACACATTTCAGGCAGAAAGTTTGACACCTCCCTTTTGCACTCTCTTAGGGGGGGGGAAAAAAGTGCTTGCGGCCAGGGCCTGAATCATTTTCTGTGTGAGACACAGATGTCTCATTCCAGAAGCTCACACAACTGCCCCTTCGTTATCCGTGGGAACCAGCCTGCAGAAGCTCTTGGCGTTCCACACCAGTAACTGCACAGCTCCTTTCATCTCTCCACTGCCTTCTAGTTTTGTTTCATTGAGCCAGTACATTCCAAAATCATTAGAGCAGCACAAGAAGAACACATCTAAGCTGTGGGACCCTGAAATCAAGTGCAGAAGGAAGGAAGGAAACTGTGTGTATCTGTGTGTGCGTGTGAAGGGTGGAACAGAAGAGGACTCGGAAGAAGAAAATATTTCAAAATGCCACAACCTATATGTAATGTGACCTGTCTGCCTGAGTTGCCCACTTGTCTCAGCACCACAGCTTCAGTGACCAGCTGTTTTCCCATTATTATAAAAGAAGAGGGACCACCCTAAGGAAAGGCATTCTCTGCAGAAGCAGCATGAGCTGAAGTTTCCTTCCCATCTATGTGTGGTACACCAACCATCCAGCCATGAAGCAAAGGCTTTTTGCAGTAAGCGGATATGTATGTGTCTGCATGTGTGAAGAATAATGAATGAAGATTCATTTTACGACTTCATTGATTTGTTACCTGAATATAAATATTTTATGCTACCAGGTGGACTCCATCAGTTGACCATAAGCTGAAAGCAGTTGGGGGCTACCTTTGCTTTCCTGGGTGCCTTTGCTATTGAATTTCTGTAAATAAGTAGAAAACCAAACTACTTCAGAACAAGCTAGACCCTTAATCATAATTATATTAGAGATGGAAGATCTGCTTTTGGTGATCCCAAGGTCTCTATTCCTAGCATCTAAAGAGAATGTTGGAATAAATATGTCATCATCACTAAATTAATTTAATTTTCTTCCCCAAACAGTATTATCAGGACAATGAACTGTATTTCCAGGAAATCAGAATGACCAGTTCCCACCTTGAAAAGTTCAGTTAACAAGGACCAAGGCACACGCAGGGAGGACAGAGAAGCCTCAGGCCCAGATTCACTGGAAGAGTATTGTGTGCATTGGGAGATGCCTCATAAAAAATTGAGTGTGAAGCATGCAGCTTGCTCAGAAGAAAATCATGGCTAGAAGAAACATGCCTGGGGAAGATACAAGTGGAGATTAAAGAGATAGGCAGGGACTGAAGTGTAGGGATCTTTGCTGGGGGGGGGATATAGACTATCCTAGCGTAAAGGTGAGAAGTGCCTTTTCATCTTGAACTAGAACTTATCTGCACTTGACAAGGGAGTCATTTCGAGGACTCAGAACAATATCAATTTTGTTTTCTCCTAAGAGAACACACACTCATGGGGAGAGACACTTGGAGGAGGGTACAAAGCAGACAGTAAGAACAGAAATCTAAGAACGACAGGTGATCAACAAAGTAGTAGATAAGAGTAAGTATTCCTCTAGCTCCTTGGATACGTGAAGTTGGGAAATTCATAATTTGAAAACCATTTTATTCATTGTAGGTCATCATAATTTCAAAAGCTGCTAAATGTGGCAGTAAGTACATTATTGTTGAGGGTACAGAAAATTTTGCAGTTTAGTAAGAGACTTATTGAACTCCAACATTAATTACTCAAAGGGTAAGACTGGGTTCAATAACTTATTAAGAAAATACATATATTGGGGCTGTCCATGAAAGACAAACAGGAGAGAAGTAGTGCATCAGATAGGAAAGAAGTAGCATGTCTGCTACAGCTTCACATTAGTAACTCTTTTAATGAATTCTCACTAAAATTTTAGAAAAACTTGTACTTTGAAATCAATTGAAATGTTACAAAACTATACCATAAAGCAAGTAACAATGTTTTCTTGTTAAAAGAGAAGAATATATTGTGTGAGGTTCCCCAGGAGTCTCACAGCCTGAGTTATTAAGAACCTGGACAATGGAATGAAGAATATACGTATTACATCTGCAGACAATGTCATGCTGGAAGGATCTGGTAGTTCCCCTGTGTCGCAGATGGAGTGAGACTGCACTTCACTGGTAAGAGAGAAGCAATGATACTTTATTGATAGAAAACAGTGAGTTAAAGCATGAATTAACAAAGTTCAATGGTAAATGCGACAGTGAACAAGATTCGATGGCAAGGTACACTTGATTATTTACTGCATAGAGGACAGGGTCAGACAAAACTGTCAGGGAGACCCTGCTGTTGAGTCATGAGGTTCAGAAAAGACCCCCTTGCTTTCCAAACTTCTCAGAGAGGAGTCTGGGTGTAGCTGGATCCAAACCTAGTCCCAGACTTGGTCAATGGTTTATGTCTAAAGGATTATATATGCACAATCAATCCTTTATTTCACCTAGCTAAGATTTCAAAGTTTAGCATATTATTAGTCACTTACCAAGCATCTGTTGCAGCAAGGAATCTCTCAACCTCGAGGAGTAACCTTGAGAGGTGTCCCTACTCAAGGGGAGATCCTGCCATGCAGCCTGCTGCCCTGCAGGAGAGCTCAATGGGCCCTGGGCTGTCCAATATTTATAGAGTAAGATGATTGACTTATAGTCATATTTACATATCAGCAAGTTGTTTGACTCACTGCTCCAGGCAGCCCTTGGCTACCGTGTTGCCATCCATCCCCAAAGTCCAGCATAATCTGGATACAGCCACAACGACTGGTGATCATTGCTTACGCAGGGCAGGGAGAGCACACCTCCACACCCTGAAGTTAAACCTTGGATGTAGTGTGGGGAGAACCTACTTTTCCTTTTAACCAGAAGGTTGTAACATATCTCAGAGAGACATCACTATGATAACTGAACTGTGTTGCTGTGTGCATGTATGTAAGGGTGTTTGTCCTCAGCTCACAAGGAACACGCACGATGAGGAACACAGTGTCTGACATGAAGGAAGGGAGAGGAAAGATTTCCAAAACCAAACTGTGTTATACTCAGGCTACCTCTTTGTAAGTTTGGCAAAGATTACACTGAGAACAGTTTCACCTTGAGGGAGCAGAGATCACTGAGGAGTTCTGAGGGCTGCAGAGGTATGAGCAACATCTTCAGCAGAGAGAGATTTTCTTCCTCCTGCGCTGTTACCCATTCATGTTATTTTAGATATAAAGATGCACATCTGAGAAACCACATTTATAAAAATACAAGGCAAGAATGAGAAGGTGAAAGGAAAACAACAATAACAACCTGGCATAATACAGAGGGGACAAATAACCACACAATGTCAAGTTCCACTCATTTCTACTTTTCTGATAAGAATGGGAGCAGGGGATTACATTTGCAGGTGCACTGCTGCTACCAACAGTAGATGTGTATTCTCAAAATGAAGAAAGCTTTGAGGTTTACTCGTACAGATATCTTTAGGAAGTAGAGTAAAATCAGAACACAGTGGGAAGGGAAGGATGGTATCACCACTGCCATTCAGAACTGGGCACCCCAGAGGAGTCAAGATATACCCAGAACAACATATTTAGAAGAAAGCATTGTTGTCCAGTGGGGAAAAGAGAGCACTCAGCAGCTCTGTGCTTAAGCACTGTTCAGACTGGAGCAGGACACGGTCACCTGAAGGACCATCTGTCCTGGGAAAAGAAGCACAGGTTCAACCACAGGCACAGCAAGTCCTACGACTCAAGCACTTCCCATCCAAACGTCTGCACAGCACAGGGTCACAGCCTCTCTGCAGCCTTGGGATGAGCTGAGCATAGGGTACCTGCTGGAGGACTGGGCTGCAACATCCACAGCTCTGCTCATTGCTGCCATAGAAGAGTTCAGGCCAGTGCTGAATCTGGAATTATATAAAACTTGTGGAAGTCTGATCTTAGGAGACAGAAGAAGCTACAGTGTTTGCTGAAATCAGAAAACTGCATTTGGCTTTTCTTCTTTCATTTTTTCCAAATTGTAGGAAGACTTAGAAAGAATGGAGGGATGAGGCATAGGCTGAAGCTCTGACCTGACTGGACTAGAAATCTCACAAGCACCGTTTTGAGTCAACCAACAGCCTCTAGCTGTACTATTGCACTGCCAAGCCCAAGGAGCTCTCTTTGCTGTGTGGTTTGCTGTACTAGCTTCAGTCTTGTGCTGCCAAAATGTGACAGGGGATTTGAGCCATCTCATGTCCCACCAAGAGTCTGAGAAAAGTGAGTTTACTTCACCCCATATTAGATCATTTAGACAAAAGGCAAACTATGTTAGGAGATGTAAACTGCTAGTGGCTTTTTCATGTCTCTGATAATACTATGCCAACATGGAGACTTAGTGGTTGGGAAGGAGTTTCCTTTGTTTGTTTTGCTTTGAAAATTATTTATTTTAATGTTTCTGTTTCATTAGAGGGTAAACATTTTTTTTCTTTTTTTTTTTTTTTTTTTGGTGGGAGAATAAGATTTTAATTGTATTAGCAAAAAGCCGGAATCTTGGTTCTTGAATAAACAAGGACAATTATTCAAAATATTTGTGTAAAATAAGAAACATATTCATGTCAAGGGGGACATAAGGCACCAGCTTACCTTTCATTATAATCATGTAATTATTTTTTCCGGACCCAACATTTTACTAAAAGATATATGACTGACAGATGAAAAAGGAACTGCCAATGTTCTGTGTTTCTTTTTCTCCAAAAGGAATAAAAAATTGATGTGAACCCATTGACTAAAATGAGTTTGGCCATTTATAGAACATTTTTTTATGAGAGTAGAGTTTCTGTTTCCTTTTGTTAAATTTGATTAAAAAAATGAGCCTTCTCTAAGTCGCACTTAAGGGTGATTTCTTTCAAATCAGCGAGATTACAGGCAGCAAATTTCATTGATTCTTTCTAGTCATTAGGTTTAGGCCTGATGAGTGCAGAGGAAACTTTTACTTGCCTGCATAGGCTTTGCAGGAACTTTTGGATCTGTTCATTCCCTTTTCTGAACACAAAAAGGCTTTCATCAGTTTTTTAACTCAGTACCACAATTTAGGCCCCTGAGTAAGGGCAACTGAGCCACACTATGCCCTGCTGTGACAGTTCTGCAGTCCTGTCTGCTGGATGCACAGCTTGGCCATCTCCCAGCTGCACACAATGACAAAATCTGATGTGTTTCATTCCCTGGATTCCTCTGGGAGGACATCCCAACATAGTCACAGAGGGAACCTGGGTGGGCTAGTCTGGATGATCGGGGGACCAGGACTACCCAAGCTGCAGTGTAGACATAGCCATGATGCCCACATAACTGCCCTCTCGCTTACATTATCTGAGTCCTAGCACCACTGAAGCATTGTCACATGGCTCCGGGCAAGAAGGTGGTGTGCATCCTTGCCATCCTAAAACACCATCTAGTAACACCCGTCAGTATAAACATGACCAAAATATCCATGACCTTGGGAGGAAGTTCCTGTGGGCACGATCTTCTCCCTGTAACTTCATAGAGGCCACAGGATCAGGTCTGAAAACTTTGTTTGTATTGCTCAATGTGGAGTCCAAACGTTCAGCACTTGCAAGGAATGCTCTCTGCAAGCAGGTCTCGAGCCTTCACATTGTGACTTTCTGAA
Source organism: Aptenodytes forsteri (assembly GCF_000699145.1). Lineage (NCBI taxonomy): Eukaryota > Metazoa > Chordata > Aves > Sphenisciformes > Spheniscidae > Aptenodytes > Aptenodytes forsteri. The sequence goes on along the minus strand of NW_008794888.1, from coordinate 6,471,342 downwards.
CTATCTTCTGTATGTCCTTTAATTTTTCTTTGAAGTGCAGTTTACATCACAGGCAGCAGTGGGAAGCTGAGAATACACAGATCCCACAGATTTAGTGTTAGTTTGCTTAGGAAAGGGATGGAGCAAAAATTGCCTAAAAACTAAATAAGCACTTTCAGATTAATAAATATTAATAGCAAAGCTTTGCACTTATAGAGCAGCTTCCATCTGGAGGTCTTGCCTGGCTTCATAAATATTAACAATCCAGTTCCATCAAAATTTTTCAGAATATTTCCACTGGGAGTCTACGAAAATGGGTCTCGGTGTTGGTTTTTATTGGTGATTATAATTTTTTATCCCTTCTTCTGACTCATAGCAATCCTGTTCCTCCTTGGATCTTGTCAGGCATTGGAGTACGTGCTCTGAACAGGCCTCCCTCTGAACATCTCTCTTTGATTTGTGAGCTTAATTAACCCTGAAGTGATTCTTTTTTCAAGAGGTGGTAACTCCCCATGTGTTTGTTTTTCCTCTCCTCTACAAGCAGGAGGGAGAGCTGGTCAGAAAAGTGTTATCAGGAGCAAGCATATCAGCTTCATCTGGAAGTACAGGCTATTCCTGAAAGCAGGATTCAAAGCCCTTCTTCTCTTATTTCCTGAACCCCCCTACCTGTTAACTATTTCCCTGCTGCCAGCGGTCCCCTGTGTTACAGAAGGGGTCTGATCAGAAGCAACATTAACATGAACATGAATCAGATCATCATTAAGAGAGTGCTCAAAATGAGAAGGTAGAAGGTGATGTAACACCTTGAAAAGAGTCATATCTGTTGAAATTGCAGACTTTTTTTTTTTTTTTTTTTGCTTGACTTTGCCTGAAGGCAACACTTCTGTGAAGAGTCAAAACCCTGCACTGCAAGTTGTCTGGATGTATGCCTCTGGGAGAGTCACAAGATCCTGGATAGTTCCAAGGCATAACCAGAGGCAGAGCTGCTGCTTCCCATGACAGAAGGTGACATTTGAGTGGTGAAGTCAGCAAGACCCCAGAGCTGCCACCTCACATAGAAGCCAAATTTGGTCAGTCAAATAACATTTGTTTTCCCATTAGGGTACTTTTTTGTTTGCTTATGCAGGTTATTTGCTTGTTTTACTCTCTTGCCTTTTTTCTTGCTTCCTCAAATATTAATTAATTGAATAATTTCTCTCAGGGTACCCACAGTGCCAAAAGAAAGACTAGCATAACTCTGTGGAGAGGGAATTTTCTGCAGTCTGGTTTGTGGTTGATGAAGCGTTTGCTTTGTTTTCGTTTCATGGATGCAACCACTGCTCTAGACTGTGACACACTGCTGTACACTCTTCTGGTTTTGCAGTTTCCAAAGGAAAGTATCTGGTTTAAAAATATGTTTTAAAAGACTTTTGACTTTTTTGGTATTAATTTTAAACAATTTGTTCTTTTAATGTTTGATTTACTTTATAGAAAAATAAATATTTGAGACTGGATGTTAGCAGGAAAGACTGTTTTCCCTTCTCCCACTTCCCTCATCTCTAAATGAACAAACACATGGTCAAGTAATGAGCTCATAGGATGACGTGGCAGTTATTTTGGAAAAAAGGAAAATGATGAAGAAAGGAGTATATTTGTTAAAAACGTCAAACAAATCATGACTCGTGCATTCAGACAGGAATGTAAGATTCAACCTTGATTTAAAAAAACCACATGCAAAACAACATTGTGGAGTAGTCTGATTCATCATGCTTTTAAAACAGAAAAATTCAAAGAAATTTAATAAAAGTCTTTTCAAAAAATAAGTTCTACACCACAAAAGTCAGAATGCTAACACTGTCTGCAAGGTATCCAAACCTATAAAGTGGAACAGAAGCCAATATCCTTGCTAATAGGGAGAGAGTGGGAGGATCATTTCAGTTGCCTTGTCCTCAGTGCTTTGTGTTACGGTTTTGTCCTGAATAAATGGTTTCACAAGTGAGCTGTTGAAGTAAATTGCCTTTAAATGACATAAAAAATTAATTGTAAACAACAGGACCTTCACAGTTTAAAGGAGAAATGTTAGGTTTAGTTCTTTCCTTGTTGTATCTGAAAGCCCTGAATATCTTGTAGAACAACACACATACAGTATAAATGCTGCAGCATCTTTATTTGCTTAGAGAATTTGCAGATTGACTCAGTATAAAGGCAATCCATCCTCAACTAAAACCCTGAGCCCAGGGTTTGAAATTATGTGATAACTTTCTACAGTACCTTCCATGGCTGAGGTTTACCTTTAAAATCTAAGCATTTTACCATCAATCACCTATCAAAAACAATTCTTATATTTTATGAAGTGGTAGCTAAAACCAAGCCACTCATGGCTACCAGAACAGCACACAACCTCCAAAGAGGGGTTAAAGGCTCTGCGCTTGTTTAGTCTAGCAAAAAGGAGGCTAAGAGGCTTGCTGGCAGTGATCACTATCTGCTCCTATTACAATACCTGTGTTGTCTTTTTGAACTAGGGAAACAGCAGCACAAACGTACTGGGACCAGGGGCCAGCCCCTCAGGTAAGTGTCAGAGATCCAGAGTCACGGACAACACAACTCAACCAACTTGACCTATTCGTTCCTTCTGCTGGCTGAAACTGCCAACTTTAATTCACACCAGAGAGCAGTCAGAGCAAGGAAGTCATTGCACATAGACCGGCCATCAGCTGCCGGGCACTAACAATGCTTGATTCTTACCTGACCCAACTCATTTCCTAGATATGAAAGAGTTTGCACTTCACTGACTCTTCTGTGGGCTAGCAGGTCCTGCCTTACAATCCTGCCTAGAAATATAAATAGCTTTAAAATAACACTTTTTTTTTTTAACTGCTCAGGATTTGACCTCTGACAGTGACAACACGAGGGGAGAGGCAGCCTTACATGAAAGTAAACAGCCTGAACCTTCTGAAAAGGGAATTCACTGCTGAAATTTCACTGTTAAGTTCATACCACAAAACCCAGTTTATGTACCTCTCTCTGCTCTCAGAAAAACATTTTCCGCACCCTTCCCAGGTGCCCTGGTGATTTTATAGGGATTCCTCCACAAAGGTCACTTTTTCCTTTTTCCGTTTTTCTTTTTTCCTACCTTCTGAAAAGGGAATTCACTGCAATAATTTCACTGTTAAGTTCATACCACAAAACCCAGTTTATGTACCTCTCTCTGCTCTCAGAACATTTTCCGCACCCTTCCCAGGTGCCCTGGTGATTTTATAGGGATTCCTCCACAAAGGTCACTTTTTCCTTTTTCCGTTTTTCTTTTTTCCTTCTTCTTTTTTCTTTTTTTCTCTTTTTTTTTCCAAAAGAAAGAAAAGAAAACACAAAGCAGCTGAATGGCATTCGAACTCCAGGAACTCTCCTTTAGTCCCCCACTGGGACATTTATGCTCACATTCCTCCCTGGACTTCCTTTTCCTGCACCTCTGCAGGCTCATTTTAGCCACAACCACCACCACCTGTCACAAAGTATGGATTTTCAGCCCTTTTGCCGAAGCAGCACTAGCAGCAGCCACTGGGACTAGGGATATCTCTTCTTCCCAGTCAGGGTTAGTAAGAGCGGGAGTGCTGTGTCCTTGATTAATTGTGACATAAAAATGCTCCCTAGTAAAGGAAAGAGCAAAAGAGAGGGTACCAGGATCAGGCCTTTGTTGGAATGTATTTTCCTTCCTGTAACAATCCCTTGAGACCAAGGCTTGTGGGTGTGCGATGTGTGGCATCCTCTTCCTCCGCTGTGTTTATGCAGGGCTCATTCAGCCCCATGGACATCAAAACTAAAATCTCCCCTCGCAAAGCCTTTGTTGTGAGTCACCCACCTACCTAGTGCTTAGATGTGCATCGCAGGCTACCTGAAAGTCTCCCATGTAATAGAGGTGAGTTTATCCTTCTGTTCCTGGCCTTTTGGCTGTTGAAAGGTATCTTGTGCTACAATGCAGTGTCAGAGAGACATCCCAGCGCACTTCTGATTCATGAGAGGACAGTCTTTGCGACAGAAGCTGAGGGCTTAAGCAATCTCTTTTCCCCTGCTGGTGACTAGACCTCTTGTTCTTAATGCTGCTTGCAGATACTCATCCTCTGCACAAAACTGTCTTATCTTGCTCCCAATAAAGGAGACTGTCTGAGATGCATCTGGGAGCGCTGGAGATGAATACATGTTTATCTGAGCCTGCCTTTTTCAAGATGCCTTAGCTCAGAGATAGGGGAAGGATGTTAGACCTTTTGTTTTCTCCTGTAAAGAAAAATCCAGGCTCTGAGAGGGGCTGAGACACTTTAAACAAGAAATAAGGAGGCTTGAGGGAATACGAAGAGTTCTCACTTTTTTCTTGAGAATAAGAAAACAGGAACGGAAAGAAGTGGAACCGGCTAAAAAGGAAAAGAGTAAACAGGTATGATGGGCAATGGAGGGAGGTAATGAAACAAGGCCCGAGCTAGGAATGGAGAAAAGGAAAAGGAGATAGTTTTCCAGAGAGAAAGTGCAGGTCTAAATTCTGCAAGCCATTATCTCTTTCTGAAGGAAAATATCTAAACAGCAAAAAAACCCAAAGACACTGTGATATCCCCCTCAGAATGTCTTCCAGCGGAAGGCTGTATGGGGCTGCATCAGTAACAGGTTGCTGTCCTGTGTGAGCAGGGATGTGGTTGTGCAGGAAGCCCAGTGCATGCCTAGGAAGACGGGATGACTGCCCTTCTGCTCGCCCTGGCATTTTGGCCCTGATATTGGCTGGGGTCCCAGAGCTGCACAGGGAAAAACTGGGATGACAAAATGGTAAGGACATTTTTGGCTGGCTGTCTAGCTGGTTATCCAGGCACTGCTGTCTCCTTCCTCTTGCTCTTCCTGGAAATCAGGAGCCAAGCAGTGGCTGCCGAGGATTCCTTCCTGCCTCGGCGATTGCAAAGCTCCTCTCAGTGTAGTATAAGAGGAGAGGAAGGAGCCAGTGCAAGTGTTAGGGATCCCAGGACATCATCCTGACTCCTTTCCTTTCCTTTCCTTTCCTTTCCTTTCCTTTCTTTTCCTTTCCTTTCCTTTCCTTTCCTTTCCTTTCCTTTCCTTTCCTTTCCTTCCTTTCCTTTTCCTTTCCTTTCCTTTCCTTTCCTTTCCTTTCCTTTCCTTTCCTATCCTTTCCTTTCCTTTCCTTTCCTTTCATTTCCTTTCCTTTCCTTTCCTTTCCATTCCTTTCCTTTCCTTTCCTTTCCTTTCACTCCTCTCCTCTCCTCTCCTCTCCTCTCCTCTCCTCTCCTCTCCTCTCCTTTCCCATGGAGATGATTCCAGCTGCTGTTCTTATTCTGTTTTAGCTTCAGGCTCCTTGTATTTGGGCCTCACCATGACAAAAGTTAGGGCTTCCAGTTCAAGTACAAAGAAAAGAGAAGGGGCAAATAGTAATAATAATAATAATAATAATAATTTTGAAGATGTTATATGGTGCAGAATGAGTCAGAGATAAGAGAGCAGGAGATGAAAAAAGGGCGGGAAAATATTCTGATGTGTTTTTAAATACAAAGGCCTAAGATAATCAGGCCTTTTTCCCAGGGATTTTTGCTATCTTTCTGCTTTGGGTGCATTGTGTTTTCTTCCCAGTGCAAACAGAAACCCCAGAGCTCCTACTGACATGAAGAGATTCTTCAAAATAAATGTTAATATGATCTACCTCACCTCCCAGAGACAGGGTCTCATTTTGAACACAGTTTGTGATAGTCCCCAGTGTCACCCTCCAAACCACAGAACAAACTAATGCAAGCTACAACCTAGAAAGAGAAACGCCCACTTCTAAATTAAGGCTTTAAATTACTGTCTACAAGTACTACAACACAAGATTTGTGTTATTGTCATTATTATTACTTAATACATATCCGGGGAATCTAATCTAATATGCCACCCTGCCTTGTAATGTTGAAGTCCGTCAAACCAAATTAATTAACCAAGTGGAATTAATTAATTCCTTTGATACTACCCAGTTTGAGAACTGAGTGTTTGGGGTTTTTTAAACCTTCAAACTGGCAGCTGGGAGAAATTATTTCTTTTAAACAAATACGCAAATCAAAAAATGTTCATACTGAAAAGAGTAATTATTCTGTCTTGATCTAAGATTATTTAGGCTTCCTTCTCATATTGTAATTTGCCCTATTATTATCTTTTTCTCTCTCTACCATTCTAGATGTTGGGGTAGAATATAAACATTATTTCAGGCCCAAATTAAGCCAAGGCAATAAAATGTTTAGAACGGAACCTAGGTATGGAATTAGTAGCGGACTAAGGAGCCCTTTTCTTCTCCATTAACACTGCATGGTGTAATATTGGCTCTCACATCACATAGTATTGTCATCATCAAGTGACTACATAGCCCTTTAGACTGGAACTGCATTTTGGTCCTGATACTTCTTGTCTTGGCTCTGCAACCATGGAAAACAGCAGCTTTATATGCATTTGTATATTTGTGATCATTTCTCTAGTCGGGCATCTTTTCTTTAGCCCAGGGGCCTAAACCACCTTTTTTTTTCTCCCAACATTTTATCACAGGTCATGTTTACTAGAGCAGTGATCATTCACTAGGTCTCCCCTGAACTCTCTTCAATTGCTTCATATCTGTTCTGCAGTGCAGTATAGAAAGCTACACATGGTAGTTCATCTAAAGCCTTGTCAATGCTCAGATAATTTTCTATATTTTACAGGTGATACTCCTGCTTATATGTTTGCTTTTCCCATGACATCATGAACATGACATGACTTGTTCAACTGTTACCACTCTTCAACTGTCTGAAGAACTGCTACCTATTCTCCATCTTCTGTTTGTGCACTTGATTTTTCCTTTCTCACTCTGGTATCTCATACATTCTATTTTTATATTATGTCATCCCAGATTTTTCCCAACCATGTCTCCAACATACCAGAATTCTTATCTTCTTCCCCAGTGTCTTTGCAAGTCCCTCACAGGTTACACCTATAGTTTTAAGAAACATAATTTCTATTGCATCAGGCAGGTTATTAATGAAAAATTCAAAAGATTTGGGTGATAGGTCTGCAGACTCACGTGCAAAATATTATTCTGTTTGAAGATGGAATCACTGAATCACTACTTTTTCTCTCAGTTGATACCCACTAGATATCAGTTTCACCACATCAGCTTCCCTCCCTCAATTTTCTTTTGCTGTCTCACAGAGTCCCTGTGTATCCCTTCCCCACTAGCACATTTTTTTCACAACTGAGGACAGAAGACAGGAACAGGAAAATGACCTATGAGGTTTGACTGTTCAGTGTTCCTCAATGCCTGCCCACAAGTCTGCCAGAACCAATTTCTCCTGCTTCTTCACTTTGCTGCTAGGCTCATATAAAGTGCACAAAGCATCACCTCATTTTTCCTGGGGCCTGGGAAAATACATCTTCCTATTAAAGAACATAAATAGCTTCCTAGCATTGTCCCACCAATGATGAATCTAGTCATTTCCTTCTTCCTGGATGTACAAAAATATTTGTCCAGCCATGCCAGATTCCCCCTGTCTTGTTATTCACGGATTATGGGTATGTGCTACTTGTGGGGGGAAAAAATCAAAACAAAAATCTAGTCCAGATATATCAATAAAACTGAGCAGAACAAAGAATCGAAGTCTAGACTACTCAAAGACACCTCATCCAGTAAAATGTTTTTATTGTAATGTGCCAGTCACTGTGATTTTATTGTGCCTAATATATTTGCGTATATATACCGGCAAATCCTAGCTAACATTTCCAGACCACGTTCAGACCACCTACCGCAGCATCTAATGTAGATTTAGTCTATACTATTATATCTATTGCCAACAAGCAATGAGCGATACAGACACAGATGGTGAGAGTCATGTCATGGATGGTGGGATGCATGTCATCTAACTTGTAAAGTCTTCAAGGTTAGCATCCATATCTAAGGAAGGTAGTCTAGACTCTTTTTATGGAGAGTGGACAGAAATAGGAATTTCTCAATTGCAATTTGTCACAGCCTAAATTACATGTTTAAAAAAGATTAGATGAATCATGGCCTGGAAACACCTATCGCTTTCCCTTAGTCATAAAAGGAATCAACATGATTGGTATATCCATCAATATTGCACATATCAAACTTGGAAAAGAAGGATCTCAGCAGAAAGCTTGGAGCTGACATATCCCAGACAATCCACAGACAGAAACAAAAGTTGTGTCCAGGTTATTGTCATGTCTTGTCCTATTTTCTTTGCTGACCTGATGGGAGTAAACACGGCCCCTGGAAGTGCCACCATTCCCTGGGACCTGGAGGCTGTATTAAGGGCTCAAGCCCCCTCCCTTTGTGCTAAATGGCAGCAGAGGGGTGAGACCCAGCTGGACAATGAGACTATTCTAACTTCCAAAACTGGGTCACAGAGGACAAAACACTAATTACAAGTTCATATGAGTAACTTTTCTCTAAGAAGCAACCTTCTGAGTTGCTAACTTAACTTGAAGTGGTGTTACCCAGAAAGTGAAGGCATTTATCAGGCAAGGATCTTTAAGAGTACATCACTTGAAAATAACGTAATACGTGGCTTTCAAGGCATAATACGGCATCCTTGGAAGTGCAGGGGAGTGGATGTGACTTACACAGACTTCAGCAGGATCTTTAATACATCACTATGCATAGGCAGGTGGCGAACGAGATCAGTGAAGGCAGAGAAAAGGACCAGCGCCTTAGTATGCAGAAGTCCAAAGATGTAACATTTAAGGATTGCAAGTACACAGAAATCATTGCTGGTAAACACAGCATGAGGATCTAGAAAAACAAGGGGTCTGTCATTATTTATCCGTGCTTTTCTTAGGCTTGATTCTGAATCAGTACAATTAATGGCAGCTCTTTGGAAAAAACAGGATTTGGTCGGGACATGCAGGATCAGGCTCTCAGTTTGGAGAAGACAAATCTTAAGTGTACTACTTGAAACAATTAAAATATCAAATAATTGCAAATGGTATTTCCTAGCTGGGGAACAACAAGCTGATGAAGAGACAGATTTCCAAGGTTTCAGAAAGCATATGGCAATACATCAGAAGAAAGCAGACAAACAAGCCCTCAATTAAGCAAAAACCCTCAGTTTCTTCTAAAGGAACTGGTGAGGCTCTGAACAAGCAATTACGTAACTATGTCCTACTCAATATTTTTGTGTTACCTATATACAGAACCATTAACAGCATCCAACACAGAGCCAGGCCTCAATATCTAACAGACAATGATAGATGAATGGATAAAGAAAGAACAGGCTTATGGTCTGAAATGGGGAAAGTCTCCAAAAAGCTCAGGAGAATAGACATATTGCATTTTAGGAAGGAAACTGCTAGGTGATTTCACTCCCATTTCAGATATCTTAAGGGAAAGTGCAGCCTTTAGAGTGACCCAGCTGGTTTGTCTCTGGGAATCCACTTAAATATTGCTCTTTCCTTTCATGGATCATCTCCAAAAAAAGTACAGGAAGCACAGATCTGCTGTTTTTAAAGTTTGTCTACTTCAACAGGAAAAAACAATGAGATGGTCTCTCATTTCCAAGGACATCCTGAAAACAGGCAGCAAGCACTCAGCTTACTTCACCAAATGGACAACACATTAGAGAATCCAGAAGAAACATAAAAAAAAGCTTCGGCACTCCTTTTGTTTTGGGACATTTCCTTTGTGTATCTTTCTGACCGGATATTTAACATTGTTCCATATCAAGTGGCTGCATATTCTACTGTATTAAAGGGCACAAGGCAGAGCCTTCAGCTTTTGTAAATTTTAATGGCTATTAGCATGGTGCTAAGCTACCACAGTGCAAATGTATGGCTACAGACATGATTGATTTGCAGCCAGTCAGGTGAGATATGAGATTACATGTCAGTCTTCAGCACTTAGAGGGGTTGAACTGTATAATACATCCTAAGAGATGCTGGCTGCTCTTCTGGCCTCTAGATTATGATACCACAAGAAAGAATAAGTCTCCCAGAACTGGAACTTGGTCCCACTGTGAATGTGATGTGTCAGACCTACATACGCAGAAAAGTAGGAGAAATAGTTGGGAGACTGATGTGCATACACAACTATTCTTTTGCATGTATAAAGTGTGTAATTACATTCACGTCATTTGCATGTTATATCCTAATTGACTATTGTATCAGCAAACCTCACAGATAAGATGATGAATTTTTGCCATATTTACAGACATGATCTTACCCTCAAAGTTTTCAGTGGTTTGGGGTCTTGTTATTTATTTCTTTTGTCTTCAGAAATTTCTGCACAGACAGGAATTACAGGAATTTCTAACTGTTTGGTATAGAATTATAAAGACTCAAAAGTTTTAAAAACATGAAAAATATTTATCATAGCAAAAGGAGGAATCAAAAACCTTTCAAAAGGCAAATTATGATTCAAACTTTTTGCCAAGACAGCTTTTATTGGTACACTTAGATAAGCAATAGCATAACTATATATGAAAAACTATAACAGGTTCCTCTACATAAAGGAATAATAAAATATCTGCTCTGACCTTGACAAAATAACCTTTTTCTAGTGAAGGCATCCATCAGCAGCAGTCTGGATTCATCATTGATATTGTTGGTTTGGAAGCCTCCTTTCTGTCAAAATGCTCTCAGTGACAGTTCATCCGCATTGGTCTCCATCTTTTTCTTCATTGTCTCCCAAGGATATATTCCGCTTCTGGTGAAATGTGTACATACAACTCAGACCTTTGAAGTCTACTTGCAAATCATCACCTGCAGTATATTACAAAGAGTTTTCCAAGAGGGTGGCATTTGGTTCCAGAGCCTGCAGCCCCGTTGTGGGGCACGTGGCACCACTTTGATACAAGCTCCTTCCAGAAACTTCAGTAGAATTGCACATCATATAATTCAAACTGAGTAAATTTAGTAACAGGTGCCCTCAGCTTTGAAAACAGGTGCCTCGTAAATAGCATCCAGACGTTAGAAAACCAGAGGACTCCTGAGGACTTCACAAAGCATAAAAGGAAGCAACATTAATACATGGTTTGGAGGAATCTGGTGCCAAAAAAAGAGCAGATATTAAAAGCAAACATCAAAAAGAAATAACAGTTGTTTTGAATAGTTGCTACCGTCTTAGGCATTGGGGAGCTGTAAAACTTCCTCAGCCATTCTTGTTGCTATCATTTTCTTACATTGTCACTAATCCCAAGCTACTGTAGTAATTTAATTTTACTTTATTGCAATGCTTTTCCAGCCCTGCTAATGAGATAAACATTTCTGACAGTGTTGAAACTTGAGGTGGCAACAATTTGCAAGACAGACCAGACACAGAGTATGAACTGCACAAGTTATAAACAAAAAGGAAGAGGGAAAAAAAAAGTATATTTTGCACTCCTTGGAGGCAGACCAGAGAAGAAGGACCCCAGTTCTCACTGCTGAGAGGTATTTGAGATAGTGGGGAGTTGGCTCAGCGCACGACTATCCATAAAGTTTGGCTCCAAGACAAAACTGGCTTTCTTACTACATTAAACAAGAGGATGGCTGCCTTTGTGGTTCATGTACTTGAACTGTGCTCAGGAGGATGACCAGTTTGAACCTCATGGGTGACCTTTTACAGGGGACATAGAAAATGCCTACTTTGTGCGAGGAGGGTGCCATGAAAAGCTAGTTTATTTAGTAGCGCTATGTCCAGAAGCAATACAGCTGTGGAAGTACAGACCTTTGCCAGGGCTGCTTTCCTTTCTAGAAGAGCTCCACACAGTATTGGCACACCTACCCTGCTTCCTGACACCCTGAATGACAGAGACAGACAGACGGTCTCATTCAGAGGTAGCTTGATTTACTTTATTGCACCCTTACTCTGGACAGAATAGTCATTGTGTGTCTCTGCTCCTCCTTTGCCTGTTTCTAAAAGAAAGGAGAATTTCTTTCACACTCCTTTTTCTGGAGCTCTTCCCCACTTCATCTTTGTTCTGCAATATTACCTAATTTCCTTTTGTTTACTACAATGCTACATACTACAATACTTCAACTACTATTACTTTTTACTTTTTATATTGTTACCTTTTACTGAATCACATGATTACCTCCCACTTCTCACTTTCATACACCAAACCATCCTTGACCCCTTTGTTTGCCATATGTTTTGCCAGCATAATGTTTGTTGGTAATGCCACATTCTTTTGAGAGCATTTGCAGAAAGTAACAACAAGCAGGTTATTTTTGGTAGAGCACGTTTTGTCACACCAGGGAAGAAGAGGTTACATTGCAAGGACAAATGTGTCATGATTTCCAGGGGACACCAATCTGTTTAGAAGCCATAACTGCAGGTGCAAGAGAGCTCGTGGCATCGCACTAACGTCCACAGCAAGATAGCAGAGAAAGCCTGTAGTGAATGACTCTACAGTGAGAAACTTTGATGACTTAGGCTCATGCTGAGAAAAGCAGTTGTGTTGAAGTCATGGAATAAAGTAGAAAACAATATATCCTCCTACTCAATCGTTCTCTCCACGTAGTTTTTAAGTATTCTGAACCCCAGGTCAGAATCTCTTTTATTTCCAACTGAGCTCTATCATTTTGCATCAGCGGAGAATTTGGCCCTCTCTCCTTTTCACAGGGAAGGATTATCTTAAATTTAACACCCAGTATCACTCTCAGTTACATAGTGATAAATCTGAAGTTACTCTACTCTTTTGAGCTCAAAGTACCGAGTGCAAATCCAGTAGGTTTATTCCACTTTCACAGTGAGATAACAGAAAATAAGCTGTGCTTCAGGATATTAAGACCAGAAGTAACATACAGTAAAAGGACTAACCTTGGAAATAAATTATTGGGATTGTACAAATACAAGAAATAAAAATCTCCATAGGCAAGGATAGAAGAGTTAAGACACTCTGCCTGGAATTGCAATCTATTTTCTTCTCCCAGTAGAAGCTGTCCAGGACCTGATATGCCAGTTGCTGTCTCTGATATATGTCTCCTGTCTCCCCATATGCTTCACGTATATGCTTGCATATCGCTCTGCAGTCAGCCAGCAGCTTTAAAATGTCACACTGACAGCTCGCTTGGTGACACGCCCCACCCTCTGTGCTCATGACTTAATTTGTAGGTCTCAAGTCTACTTATACACACATAAAGGCAGAACCAAGGAGGTGGTTTACAGTGAATTTCTTGAGCAGTGTTGCAACAGCGAACGCTAGAGTGAGCTAATACAGATGGTTTCATTGGCCTGTGGCCTGTAGGGACAGAAAAGACATCACAATCATGTCATCAGATACTCTGCCCTTTACAGGCCATAGATTTTTCATTGGCTGATTCGGAGATTAATATCTTCAAGGCCACTCAGGCTACAGAAAGATATTGAACTAATAACTTCTGTTTGACTCATAAATCTTCCAGCAAGGTGTGTGTAAGATTTCAAGAAATAGAAAAATTCATACTTTTTCTCAGTACTTTGTTCCAAATCTTGATTGTTAAAAAATTGTATCTTTTTTCCTCATTTGTATTGTTACAGAGTAAATGCACAATTGTTAACTCTCATTAAACTTTACTCTACTAGATTCAAAACCCATTTTAGTACCTGATTTTTCCTTCCCATGGAGATAGTTGCAAGCAATAATCGTATTACCTCTTGATCTTCTTTTTGATAAGCTCAACAGATGTATTTCTGCAGCAAGGCCTTGGCCTTGTATGAATCATAAACCATATATACTTAAAGATATCTGTCTTTCATGCTTTCAAAATGGAAAAGAAAAAGCTCCTCCATGATGCTTCTTGTTTTCCAAAATGTTGACACGACCACAGAAGTTAGCCAAGCCACCACAGTTCTCAGAAGAGGTGAGGTCAGCCATTGGTTGTTCATCTCAGACTTTTTACAAAGATCTGCAGCTGATGAGATTTTTTTAGAAGTGAAAGGACACATTTAGTTTCAAGCAGTCAAATGGCCTTCCCAGGGAATTCAGACACTGTGTAAGGGGGCAAAAGTCCGTGTACAGTCAATGGAGGAAAATTAAATGACACCAAAAGGCAAATTAGCATGCCTAAGAGAGGTACGCCTCCTTCTCTCCTTCAATAGGTAACCTCCATTTCTCCATGGGGTGGTCAGACCCTCTCACACTGAGTGGGTTCCCACATGGAACTCACATCATAGAAAAGGTGGGGCACAGGGGAGATCCAAACGTGAACTCAAATAAGTTCTGTATAGCAAATGTTCTGCATTCACAATGACAAATGCAGTATTCAAAACAGACGCCTGATAGTGAAAAAGTAAGGAAGAACCTAAATCATTTAGTGGCCAGAGTGCCTTCTCATGTACCCGGAGTACTCCTAAGGACTTTTCACCCTGGGAGCATGAAATCAGTGATCTCACTTGTTCACAATGAGCTCTAGCCATAGTGTTATGCCATGACCCCAGTGGAAGATAACTTCTCGGCAGAGCCGAGGTTAAAAAAGTCAAGAGTTATCAATGTCTATCTGTGGCAAAGACATCAGTTAAGAGTAAAGTGGACATGCAGTGACTTCTCATTGCAGTTGCGTACATTTTACAAGGAGAGACTATGTTGATATAACTTTTAGTCTGACAGATTTGTCCACATTTTTACTTTCAGAATGTAAATGACATAAGATTACCTGATTTAGGTTAAAATAATGCGACTCCTAAATGGAGAAATGCCCTTCATATCTCAATATTATAAGTGTGCTTCTCTTTCTAGATGATATTTGCACTGCAGGATGCTTTTAAATCATTTTTTCCTCAGTGATCAAAAAACTCAACATTTCCAACCTTTTCTGTCAGTACCTTGTAGGTGATCTTCTGTTCCTCTAAGGAATCCAAATAATTTTTAGCTCTCTGCCAGCAAACTGCTATTTTGCGATATCAGCAGAGTATGGAGAATTGCTAGAAACATTCAGTCTTCCTTCTGCTATTAGGATAAACCCATGAATAGAATTACTGAATCTCCCCACATACCTTCCAAAATTTGAAAGACACTGACCTGACACTGTTAAGAAGTTGACTATAACCATAAATACTTTTTTTTTGTGTGTGTATGTATGTGTGGAATTAATATCTAGGTATTGCCCATGGCCATTCAATTTGCCATTGCATTGACTACTAAGTCAATGCTGACTTTAGTGGACAATATAAAAATGTTAACTGATATGATTACAACAGGGTTAGATTGTTCATATACATGCACAGCTAATTTGTTATGAGGTACAGCTAACTGGATGTAGCTATTAACACACTCCGTGCCTGTGCTGGACTGACAGTAGGGTAGTTGTGTTGGATCACCCATGATTTAGGGGAAGTTAGATGGGAAGATTAACAGGTCAGGGCTAGCAGCAAAAGAAGCATATGGTAACACAAGAGAAAAACAACAATGTTATTTGGTGGAGGTGTTTCTGATTTTTTTCAGGTCAATTGCACATTTTGAATACCTTAGGAGTACAAAGTATCATCATAACCACTGTGAACCACAATGGCTTTATACATAGACGGTATCTGGGTACTCTATTCAGTGAGATCAGATACCAGCAAGACACTACCATTTTATTTTTCATTTTATATTTTAGCTGAGATACTCTAAGATAGATCATTTACATGGGAATTAGGCCCAGATCCTCTAGATATCTTTAAGCATTTCTTTCTCTCCTTTATTTCTGCACCTACAAAAAGTACAGAGAAATATTTGTACAGATATCAAATGTGTGATCTTGCAGCCCAAAGATTAATCATTTTAGGCTATTAGGTACAGCAAAATTCCCAAACTTTGAAGGTACTACAGAAAAAAAAATATTATTTAATGGTAGCTAGTGAAATTTAATTTCCTTGGGGTTATTCCCAGTTCTAAACTTGAAAGAAGATGGTCTTATATCCGATATATAAACAGAGGGACAACTTGTTAAGTATTTGCAATTACTCTTCTTTAGTAGAAGATACCTGCTTAATTTGAAAAAATTCTGCTCTTTTATTAGAACTTGTATACCTCCATCTCACTATCAAAAAGCATATCTAAAGTTGTATTCTAAATGTCTACTAACACAGTACTAATACAATATTGCTGAGAAAATTTCTGAATTTTTTAAAGCTGAGAGCAACCATTCTCACTGATACGAATATTAACAAGGATTACCGTGACTAGAAAACAGTAGATGTTTTCAGAGAAAGGTCAGGATTTGAATTAATGTAAAAAAAAATTAACCGACAGTAAAAGAAACAAAATAAGTCAGAATTTATTTGGCTGTAATTACTGTACTTTTCAAGCAATTAAAGCTTTTATGGCATTATGTATAATATGCAATAACACCACTTTATTTAAATTTATTTAAACTATAAGCAAGACATTTCAGAGGGCATCTGACAATTGTTTTTTGAAGTTAAAAAAAGAAAACAACAGACGATGATGGCAGGTGAAATTTCAAATGATGGAATATTGATACAGAGTGTTAATTAACACAGAGTGTTTATTCATGCTACATGGTGCATATAATCAGTTACACTTACTAAATGAGGATTTGATTGCCCAGTATTCCAAAGCATACCAGCACTTTTACATGGTAAAAGCAGGGACTCTGTCCATTTGTATGTGCTAAGTACAAGAGGGACGGCCTCTGTGAGGAGCATGAAATGGTACCAGAATACAAATAGCAAATTTAAATATTCCTAGAAATGCTGCAACATCCTTTATGTCTGGATATCAGCAAAGAAGGGTGGTGTTTTTTTCCTTAGGGGGGAGACAAAATTATTGGATGTGATTTAGTTCATCACACCTAATTTTAGCCATAGAGTGAATCACCTTCTGGAAACCTTTATCTCCTCCTTTAACTCCAGAGGGAATGCAGAAGACTAGAATAGATTATGTGACTAACATCTCAATCACTGAAGTTACATAAAATTACACTAACCCCTTACCTTTACAAAGCTTCTTCAATAGACTGCCTCATATTAGAGTCTAATTAGGGAATTTAATCTGAATGATGTGGTAAGAGGAAGTGTCCATATATGAATATTTATAGGAAGCCTTCAGTAATCAGGAAAATCTTTAAGCATGCTTTCAACTTGGAATGAGACCTAAGCACGTGCTTAAAATTAAGAGCATGCTCAGTGCTTTCCTAATATGGCTTTAAGCTCCCAGAGACGAATCAGCAGTGTAGCACCAGTGCTACACAGAATTTCTCCAGCTCTTATTTCAGTGTTTGAAAAAAACTGACAAGATCCAGTGATCCTAGGGATTTCTGAACTTAGATCTTTCCAAAAACTTCCTGATCTAAACCAATTCCATTCCTGACTCTCCCTGTGAAATTTAGATCTCCTTTCAGCCTGACTGCACAAGCCAAAATTCATATTAATCTACTTGGTAGAGAAAAGATATGTTTAGATTATTCAGATATTTTTCCTGTAGTTATGTTTGTTGTCCTGACTTACAACTTCCTGGGCAGCTCTTTGATTTAGTAAGAAAGAAAACTATTTCTAAATAAAGCATTGCAGATTTCACAGTGAAGTATGTATCTATCAGTAGACTTCACTTGCAGCTCATTACAAGAAAGGAGTAATCTCTACATATTCTTTTTCAGCATCTCACCTTTTCCTTGCAGTGTAATGCCTACCATGACCAACAGGAACTTAGGAACGGTAAAAAGTACATCTGCAGGAGTGTTGCAGAATCGACAGCTGAAATTTTCAACCACGTTCACACATGTCATTTAAATAAGTTTCAAGAAGTCTGTGACATTGTATCCGGAGTCTGCATTTGGTCTCTGCATTAAAACAAAACAAAACTCATTGTATAATTTAGTCAGCAAAAGCATTCATTGTGTGTCCCAGTGACTGATTAGTTGTGAGTGGTTTTGGTGAGCTGTTGCAGTTGGGCTTGTTGCCATTCCAGCATGTGCAGTTTGAGAGTTTTTTGCTTTGTTTTGTTTTTTGCAGCTGTATATTCTTCTCCTGTTGAACATCAAAAATCTTGAAGTAGTGCCAATCAGATACAGCTGAATTGCCTTTGCTGCAGTAAAAAAAATGATCAGCATGCAATTTGTTATTAGAATAGACCGTTCTAAATTTTTACTCCCATCACAGCAGACAGTTATATCCATTTTTGTATAAAAACTTACTTAGCACAAATAAAAGGAACAGCAGATTAGCTGGTTTTAGAACCATATCCTATTTTAGCTGGACTCACTGGGGAGTGGACCTCAAGGGTAGGCACACCCAGTGCATTTAGTTGCACTTTGGGAGCTCTTTCTCTCCCACTCCCTGTACAAAGCTTGTAAAACAAATTTATTATCAGTGGCTTAGGAACCTCACTTAAGTGAGATGAATATTTTACTGTTTGAGAGAACTACAAACTACCCATTAAGCAGGGGTGGGTGAATTTCCTTTAAAATTAAAAGGAAAAATAAGGCACCCACTTGTGTCTTGCTAAAAGACAGTGGGGAATCACATGTCTAATGCTTGGTCTTGGCTTTGAGAGTCCTCCCTGGAGCTCTGGTTTTACAGTCACTTTCTCATCTGCTTAATTCCTGTGAACAGTCTTTTGAAAGCAATGGGAGGAACTGTCTGCAGGACGTTAGTAAATCCAGTCACGTGACTGCACTGGGAAGACACACGTGTTCATATGGCAGGGGTCAAAAACCAAGTGTTTTTTTCCTTCCAGTACACCCGTGAGCAGATGACAAAAATTTATTTCTACACTGTAGCTGTAAGTTTACACCAGGATTTTAGCCTGGGCTCCCTGGATCCTATGTCTATTAATTTAGGAATTGTTTAGAATAAGTTTTAATTAAAAAAAAAAAACTAAAAAAACAAAACAAAAAAAAAACCGCCCAAAAAATAACACTACCAGCATAAAAGTGTTCATTGCTTTGGGAGCTTCCAGATTTCATCTTTGTGGTCCTAAGGGGTGCCCTGCATGCAGGATATGGTAACCACTTGCCATTTTGGGAATGGACTCCAAGAGCCTAAGGATTTGCAAACACTACAGCCAGGGATCAGAGGAGAACACACCCTGAGGGAGCTTGGGAGGACCCAGATCTGTGCTAACTGCTTGTAAGCCCTTTCTTCCCACTGCAGTGCTGAGTTATTGGTGCGATTTTAATGAACTCCTTTAGGATTGCTGACTACATCTTCTAGTTATTTAATTAATCACTTAACAAAGGAAGCAACTTGACTAAGTCAGTAAACACAAACATCTTCATGATTGCTCAGACAAGTTGCAGAATGAAAGAGAAAACTATGTGAGTTTAAGGTTGTTTTAAAATAAAAACAACTAAAAACACGACTCACGATAAAAATGAAGTCCAACCCTCCCTTGGGATAGGAATTTTGTGGAGTTATTTTTAAAGTAGTGATAGGAGCAGTGTTAAGCGACAGGGTCTCGGGGTCATCACATACATCCTCATGGTGCCCTAGTTTCATTCAATGTAACTATGCCTTTATCACATGCCAGCTTTGTGCTCAGATAGTGGGTTGAAACATTAAACACTTCACTGACGTATCTCTGCATTTATAATTAATCCAAGGCTATGGAAAGCAGTCTGATAACCAAAGTGAAGACTGTTACAACATCAATATGATGAGGAAGATATCTAGCACAGTTATTGTAAAGTGTCCTTGTAAAAATTACCAGGACAGCATTAATTTCGTAGGATAAGTACCTTTGAGTAAATTTAGCCTGCAATTCTGCATAGAGACTGCCAGTTGTGGACTGACAAGAAGAAGAGAAGAGAAGAGAAGAGAAGAAAAGAGAAGAGAAGAGAAGAGAAGAGAAGAGAAGAGAAGAGAAGAGAAGAGAAGAGAAGAGAAGAGAAGAGAAGAGAAGAGAAGCAAGAGCTTTTTGCTCTTGCACCTATAGAAGAAAGTAGTCTTAATCTGATGCCTTCTTCTGCAGAGAGTATAGTACATGCAAGCTAAAAATGAAAGCAAATACCTCAGTGTTATTATATTTCATGAAATATCATCTTCCAATCTGACTGTGTCTGTGTGGCTCCATGTTGTTGCAATGTGGGAAGCAGACTCAGGAATGGATTTAAAGCACACACACATCCAACACCTTTGTTGGCCATACCCCAGCTACTGCTTTGATCAAAGCATTCACACTGTGATTAGAAAGATCTCAACTTTGGATGTGTCCCATCCGAGCCTGATCCATCCAGACTAGAAAGGGTAGAAAAGAGGCCGAAGCCCTTGCTAAAGTACAAGAAAGCTTAGGATCCAACCTCCCAGAGAGCTCAGGCTGAGACAAGCCCATAGTTCATGTTACACAAGGACAGTCCAGGTGATGGACAAGCAACCTTTGAGAGGATTTTACCTGCACTTAACTAGCAGTGAAAGCATAATTTAACACTTGGGTAACAAAACACGCCAGGCTCCACAGGCATCAGGACTCTTGACTCGATTTTCTGGCCATTTTGGAGTTGTGCAACAACCTAGTAAAAAACAACTTATTGAAATTACGCTACAGATAATACAATTCCAACTATGTAAACAAGAATGATGGTTTTCAGTCAAACTGAAGGTCTAACTATACCAGATCCCCTAGGAACAATGACTTCCAGTGTTTAATTCTGTTTTGTGTGAGCAAGTCTTACCTTTTGTTTGTTTTAAAGTTCAGCATGATTAGCTTTATTTTATTTATCTTTTAGTTCTTTTGTTATGAGAAATCCATGTACCAAAGCCTGCTCTCAGATTTCTTGAACTCAGCAAGAGCAGATAGTATGATTCACCTCCTCTACGTCTACCCAGCTTATGTTACCATTGTCCCAAACGTGCACTATCAAACAGCATGTCAACATCCTGTTGTCTGGTATAGAGCATGAGCAGATGATGTGCTTTTCAGCAGTATCGGGTATTAGACTGGAGAGGAGGCAGGAATCAGTGGCTCTAAGGCATCCTGTCTGATCTTTGGACATGACAACATTATAGATAGTCACAGAGAATCTGCAACACTTTGTCCACTGAGCTCTTGACTTTACCTATTTTCCCTCCATGGTGTCATTAAATGAACTACAGTTCATGGAAAGCCAAGCACAGGGCTGTAGAGAAGATGTAGAGTCTCCTTATATTTCCATTTCACAGAGCGATAGCATGTTTTGAGAAGGATTTGTATTGTAGTGACACTGGAGGTTCCCCTGAGAACAGAGATACTTTACAAATGGAAAAGAACTTGTCCCAAATAAACTAACAGCCTAAGTGGGGACACCTTAAACACAAACAGGCACACTACATCCTTTAACTGCAAATAGTTGCGAGATAAGGCAAAGCGGGGGGTACACTGTTTTCCAGGGATAGGAATATATCCCAAAGGTTCAAGCAGAAGTCAGAGGGGTGGTAAAAATAAAGACGTATGCCTGAGATACAAAGTAAGAAGGAGAGTGGATCTCTTATCTCCAGAGCAAATCCTTCTCTTTTGGCCTTATGTGAGGGTTGAGAACTTGTTCAGTAACAATTACTGTCACAACTGCAGACAGAAAATTCCTGCTCTGTGCCCCAAGGATTTCACAAGCTAGTTGCACTTACAGTCACTGGCAGCATAGGCACCACATAAAACATGAGTTATGCTAGCATCATAGTTCATCCTGGGTAATAAGTCCACTTTGATCCCTTTTGCATTGTCACAAAGTTTCATTCTCCATGACATTCTCCAGACGTTGAGTTGGCTCACACAGCAGATGGGTAGTCTATGGCCAGTAATCCCTACCCTCTTAGCACAAAAATAAATGGGAAACAGGAAGGAAACAAGAGGACTGAAGTCAGGGGGGAGACCCTACCACACAAGGTAACAAATAAGTAGACTATTATTCCTTCCAGAGATGGAGAGGAAGGTAATCAGTAGAAAAAGGATTTCACAGGGTGTCCAGAGCCAAATGCTTTCCTGAAGCATCTCTCATACAAAGTATGCCTGCTTCAGGATTCAGCCTAGTTTCTGCTGCACCATAGCTGCATCTCTCCTTGACCTGCAGAAAGTCTTCAGATTTTGGGATCCATCCCAACCACACATAGCTTACCAGCCTGGCGTGTTTAAGACAGCCTGAATTGTGTAGCCAACAGAGGAGAGAAGAAAGCCAACACCAGCTCTCACGTCAGCTGACCAGGTGACCATGGCACGTGGCCTGGTGGGACACACCACTGGCTCGTGCCAATGTGGCCATCAGTATAGGCATGAGGCCCATCTTGAACTCACAACCAGGCAAGAACCGCTTCAGCCACTGCTACATCTTCTACTAAAAGGTCCAGGTGGTGGATCCAAACACCCTCTCCGAGGCTGGGAGGCTGCATAAGGTGGACAACAAAGACTATTACTGAGAGCTTTCCGTTCAGCCTCTTTCAATCTTGCCACAATTTTACAGGCTGAGATTACAGATTTTGCATTATGTTTTGGCGTGAAAATCCAGCGAAGACAGGGATTTCTAGTCCGATGTCCTATTGTTGTCAGGCATAACTTCCTGAAAAGACACTTTTTCCTTTGGCTTATTTATTTATTTTCCTTCGAGTGCAGCCTAAACCCTCCCTTCCTGTTTGGAACAACAGCTGCAGCATACGGCATCGGCTTGCCAAGCCTGAATGACTGTGAAATATCATTTATCTTGGAGCAAGATAGTATCAAAGACAACAACCGTGTGGGCCTGACTATGAATTCATTACATAGCTGTGCTTAGGAGGAGTAGGATAAATTGCAGTATCAGAGGCAAAAGAGGTCCCACTTCCGAGCTAACAATCTTGGACCTGGAATGACTGTCACATCTGAAAGCACTACTGTGACAAAAAGGGAATTTTGGTTTCCTTGCTCAGAAGAACACTCTGAGCTTTCAAAGGTTGGAGATACAAAAGCATTCATCAGGGCAGGAAACCGATACTTCTGTAGGTTAATGGGAACATGGTGGCCCCAGAAGATCACGTAATTGGCTGATGAAAGCCACACAGCTGACACACAAACTTCCCAGCATACCTGCGTTATCCCACAGATCCGGTGGATCCTGTACGAATGCCACAGCTTGTAGATAAAAAATGTTTTCAGCTACCCTTCTGTTATCTTCGCCTTTCGCCTTTTTGTGGTTTTTTTTTTTGCCAGAAGCAACCGCTGTATTTAAAGTTTAGGAGAGAGTTCAGACAAGCCGGAAATTAATGATTAATCACATATTTTCCCCACCACCACTCCACTCCCATCTTTTGCTCTGGGTTCCTTTCGTGCGTCCTGTCCCCCAGGGGTGGCTGGCTGAGGGTCGGGGCAGGCAGAGAGCACTGGGCTGCTCTTTGTTTTGTGCCCCGGTCTCAGGCTCCTCCGGAAGCATGCTGGGCTGCGTGGAGCTGTCGTGCTCGCTGCCCTTTTCAACCTCACATATTTCCCATTAATGATGAGTGGGAAAGGTCAGGGAGGGTCTCTTAAATGGCCTGCTTAAGGGCAAGCAACAGCCTTGGGAAATGGCTCTCTGATATCCTGGGAATCCCAGGCTTTTCAATAAGCAAAGAAAGAATTCTTAAGAAAACTGAAGATACCAAGGTGTTAGAGGGGACTTTCCCATGTGGGCTTGGTTCTGCCAGAATCCTCTTCTGTAAACTGAGGTATAACTCTTCAATTGATTTTGGTGGTAGGAGAACAGCCTTAATAAGAACAAAGAAGACAGGTGCAGGAAGTGTTGCACAGATGCAAATGTGTTAAGCACTAGGAGGTAACCGGACTCTGTTTAGGGCAGCCCACTTGGGTGTGTGTATGCCATTTTTAGCAGTCTGCCACAAAACTCCTGGGAAGGGTCTAGACCACTGGCACTAACATAATGAAGGCATCGATACCTTCCATCCTTCAGTTCAGCTGCAGCAGCTGAGAAGTCTTTTCTCAACAGCAGTTCTGAAATTTCTCAGGGATCAGGATGATGAAACATTTAAACGTAATAACTTTGCATGACAACAATTCTCATGCCCCAGGACAGAAAACCCCAATTTTACCTGTGCACACTGTGCTTCAAATATAGAGGAAGAAGTAATGGATAACATGCCCATCAGTATTTTCATAGAGAAGCTATATCTGGTGTAAATCAATGTTGTGTTATAGAGTTGAAGCCAGTGGAACAACGTCAGGAGTTTTTGCTATTATTTTTCCCTCTTTGTTTTGTGCCTTGCTTTGCTCTGTCTATCACTAAATGTTCCAGGGCTCTCTACCACAAGCCCAGAGTGTGGGAAATGCTGACCAAAGTCGTTTACTGCATCCATGCTCACAAACAAGCTGTTATTTGTTGTTGGCATGTAAATAAGTCACCGTTCTTTCCATCCTATAGCTGTTAAATAAATACTGGGAACGAAGTTCGCAGCACTGATTTCTTGTAGGAGGTCACTGAGATGATTTCACAGAAATATCCTGCGACAGTTTTGCAAAACAGGATGAGTCTCAGCCTGAATTTCATGAGTCTGTTTTTTTCCACTTCCATTCTGATGGTTACTGTGTTTTTGCTGTCACAGGCAGGCAGTTAATTCATCCTGATGCACAGACACCAGGAAAAGGGAAACTTTGTCCACTCTTAGTGTCTAAGACATATGCGTTATAAATTACTTGTATTTTGGTATGACCTAGTCCTAGCCCATGTCAACCACAGACTGACTCTGTGTGCACACTTACAACAACTCTATATCGCTGATTGCAGTATAGCATGCAGATAGCCAAACAGATAGCTTTAAATGGTAGCAATATAAACGAAGGAGCTGGTAGGCTAGTCCAGGCTGAAAAACTTGCTGCGGAGTATGAGTAAATTAGCCCATGCAGACCAATAAATATATCCTATTTATAAACAACGCCTGCCTGCATATTAAAATAAAAATACCCAGACTGGGAGGAAATCAGTTGTATTATCTTTATTCTACAGATGGCAAACTGAGGCAGAGATTAAATGCTTTGCCCAAGGTGCCATAAGAAACCTGTGTCAGAGCCAGGACTGGAGTTACCTGTACTTCAGCCTGTGCCGCAGCCACAAGTTCCTCCTTGTTCTGAGCACAGTGCAGAGTCATGCTATACACTGATGTAACTACTCTGACCCAAGAAATGTAATTCTCAATTTTCACCCGTTAAAAGGACAGAATCGGTTAGACTGTGAGTGTTAAGGATGCTGCTGGGCAATGAAAACTGAAAGCCCTACTTTTAATCTTACCCACTAATGACAGGCATTTTGGGAAGGGAGTCAGCAGCAAGTTCTGCACTTAAAAGAAATAATATCAACAGTGGTGGGTAGGGGTTTGGGAAGCAAATCTAATAGGTGCGTCTAGATTTGGCTAAGAATGAAAAGAGCATTTTCTTTCCACTGGTTGCTGGCTAGTAAAAGCAAAGGGGTGGAATACATCCAACTTGCAAAACTTGAATACAGTTACTGCTATCTGCAAATGGGTGCCCCTCCCCGCTCATGTGAGCTACACAGGCAAAAGAGAATGACACATGTGCTGTTTCCTTTTCCAGTTGTAAAGGGGTCAGGAGCCAGGCAAGGAGAGCCCGAACAAGAGGAGCATTTTCCTGGGCTCTTCCAGCTGTTCTGTTCAATCCCGCCGTCGGTTCTGAGCAGGGAAGAGAGACTGTCAACACAAATAAGGCATTTTTCAAAGGCGTAAATTATGAGTTACCAAAACAATACGACATCTCAACCACGTGAGTACCCTTATCCCCCCCCCCCCCTTACAATAAGAGTGTATTTATCAGTCTGCCGCTTAAGGAAAAGATTGTCTAATGCATTTCATATGCAAAAAAAAAAGAAAAAAGAACGCCTGAGACTAATCCTGAAGAAAAAAAGTTGTGATGAAACTGTTTTCCTTTTTTATTCTTTGTGTCTGTGCGTGCGCATGTGTGTGAAGAACTGAAACAGGCTCTGCAAACTCTGGCTCCTGAATAGGACCGAGCAAAGTTAGTAACGTTTCCGCCTAAACCCTGGCTTAGAAAAGTTTCATTTGAATGTTTTTCCCTCCCCCCACCTTCAGGAATGAAAATATAGAGCATTTTGAAAGCATACTGATGCTTTTCTAAGATATTAATGGTGCTGCCCAATTTGTGTTTAGAGTCTCAAGCTGTCTGTGTGTAATATGAGACGCAAGCCACAAACTGACAGTCTATATTTAAAGCCACAATGCGTTTCTGCTCCTGGAAATTTAGAAACACAGGCTTAAGGACAAGCAAATTAGTTTCTCAGCAAGAGAAGGTACAGGAGGGCAAGTCTTCTGCTGGCATAACTCTGCATATTTCAGTAAATTTGAAAAGAGGGAATTGGCCTGAACACTCAAGCGAGCACAGAGGCTCAGCTGCAACATGGTAGCGTTCATTTTGGGACAGTATTAAAAAGAAAGCAGAGGGGAAGGGGGTGGATTCTGATTTGATAAGCTGAGAAAAGTCAATGGGAAAACTCTGAGTTTTCGGTGCTGCAATAGCTCCATATCTCTTTTATGGCTTTAGTATAATCTTTCCTGTTTAAATTCAAGACAGTAGTTTTGTATTATTTTTAATAAACAAACTGCCAATAGCAGAATTGTGTATCATACCGTGGTATCAGTAATGAAGACAGAAAGTACAGACAGCACTGCTGGGAGCTGCCTGCAATTCAGGATTTGATCCAGAGATTGCTGTAAGAATATTTGTTCTGTATGGATGTTGACACTGATGATGTTTCCCAAGCTTTGAATGAGGCAGGCTGATCCAGCAGAAATGACACAGTGAACAGCATCTCTGGAATCCCGACCAGCAATTTCTATCTACCCTTTAGTCCTTTTTGCAAGTTCTAGCCAACAAGAAAGATTAGATGCTAGCTTTATATTATATTTTATTCTATTTTACTCAGAACTTTAGAATATTATAGCTTGTTTTCTATTGTTTCTATTACAGCTTGGTTTCTATTATTGATAGGAAAGAAACATGCAGGCTAATTCAGGATTCTGAGAGTTTCGGTTTGGAAAAGCTTAAGTAAATTACTGCCATTGGTGCTCTCCAAGCATGTGCAGGAGGGTGGTCATGCCTCATTGAGGTGCATTTTGCCCATTGTGCAATATCAACAAGGGTCCAGACCCAATCTTGTATCTTTAGTGACAGGCTTGGCCAGGTAGCAAGTCCAGGACCAGCTCTACAGTCCTGAATACATTACGAATCACTTCTCTGACAGACCCAGGTTGTCAGAGGACCCCACAGAAGGCCCTCGGGTGGTTCTGGATGAGGAGTTAGTACCCAGTGGGGCCTTTTGTCTGTTCATAATGAAAAAACGCTGATGCATCAGGTTCTCTTGTTTTTTCCAAAATCTAGGCAGGAATTCTCAGCTTCAATCATTTTAAGATCATATGATTGCCAGTGAAAATAAATGGCTCGCAATCTAGCTAGAAGTATTCTGACTGAAAAATAGTGACTATCTATTCTTTATTTGCCCTCATAATTTCCCTTAGTGATTCAGACAGGATGTTCCTGTATTTTGCTTCAGTCTGTCTTTCGTGGTTTTTTTTTAAAATTACATGGATCAAATTTACAGATTAAGAACAAAATTAAATTAGAGGGAAGTCTGATAGTACTATATTCCTGTATAATGCAAGTTTGGTGCATTGGTTTTATAATGGTTGAGGTTTTGGGGGTAGGTCCTGGGGAAAAGGGTCTTATTTCCTGGTAAAAATCCAGCAATTTTTGCAAGAAACAAGATATTGAAAGATTGGTGTATTGACAGGCACTGCACAGCATGGACAGCAGATGTTTGCCAGAGAGGCAGAGTAATTGGGAAAACAAATTTGCTTCATAACCATAGTGAAAATCTTTGAAATGGGTATGAAAATGCATAAAGAACCAGCAAAAACCTTTGACTACACTGAACGTATTAATTGTTTCCTGAGTACCTGCAGGTGAGACCACAGAGCAGCAGCCTCCTGATGTAAACTGAACAGTGTTAAGTTACCTAATTGCTCATGTTCTTTGCTTATCTCCTTGTATTCGCTCGTGGCTGATAAGGAATTTTTATTCTTTCTATAAATGTAGTATGATCCTGGCAATTCAGGTGGGAGCAGACTACTGTTTCAGGTTTAAAATATTCAGCTCTGTGAACACTGCAGATGTATTCTGCCTCTATACAGGGATGCCACACCATCTAACCTCGGGCACTTCCCGTGCCCAGCTCAGATATCCCATCGCTCTGAGTGGGCTCTCTGTATACTCAACAGAGAGGCAAGGGAGCCAGTAATTCAGCCTGCTGATGTTAGGCAGTGCGTGTGTATTTACTCCATCATTCATTGTTAATGGACATTTGTGTGTAGCTGGAATAAAATGGAATGCCTAAGTAAAGAAGTCTGCTACCAAAGCCAAAAATGGAGTTGGGCTTGAATTTCATTGGCTCGGATTCAATACAATATTATGCTGTGAATATATCTCCCGTTCCTTCTTTTTCTCTTCTTCTTCTTCTTCCTATTATTATGATGTAAAAGGGACCCAGCCTGACTGCAGGAATGTGAACTACCTGATTTTTAAATACATCACTTTTAAATGCATCACCTTCTGGTGATGCATTTGCTTCCTCCCACCTCTGCTCAGCTGTACAGGCAGTAGCTGCCTGACTTCTTACAAAATCTGAGGAATTCCACAGGTTTGGCAATCTCTGTTCAGACTGCAGCTTCTGCCCTCTTCCTTTTAGACTGCAATGACCCAGTTCCGAGGCAATGGGACAGGTCAAGTGAGGTGAAGGACCCACGCAAATAAACGTCACCGGGTTGAAGGTTCAGTCTGGGGAGCCAGTGATCTATGCAAAGCCATCTTTGGAGGTCAAAGGTGTTCATCCCCTTGGAGAAGGTGCTCTGCACCTTGCAGGATTTAATCTGTACTCGGCATGCTGGGAATGTTTTATCTGGGGCCTCATATTCCAAATGCCAGCTGTCAAAGGAATTACTGGTTAAGGAGAGCAGTGTGTGGAGGCTTCTCTTCCTCATCACCTACCAACAGATAAGGTCTTCCTTCTGGGTGGGTAGGGAAGCAGTACGGTCTGTGCTATGTAGAAGAATTGGCCCAAAAGAAAACCAGGACACAAGACTGGACCTCAGGCCGTGCCCCAGCTGCAGAGAGAGGAAGAGGGTCAGGAACAGGGTGAAGCAAAGCAAGCCTTGTGATCTGTGTGCTTTCCATCTGCATTGCCAGCTCTAGTTCAGCAGTAGCCCAAGTGCAAGCCCTGCTCTGCTCGGCGGGAGCAGACCCTGGTGCTGCCTCTGTCCCGTGAGCGGGATGTCTCGGCTCCATCGTGCCCAGCTTCTCCACCTGTCACAATGACAGCTAGGACTTCTGGCAAAAAGAGTCAAGTATGTGTGGGCTGTCCCCTCCAGAGAGGCTGAGAGCTTGGCAAAGGTGGCCCCTGATAAAGGCAAAGTGACTTCCAGCTGTGAATGGTGAGTCTGGTTCTGAGAACAGCCTTGTCCTATCTTTAACTCATTATGAGATATATTTTGGGGCTGCAAGCTGATCCTTTAAATGTTCCTGGCAATATGACTTACCTTTCACACAGGGCCTGTGAAAAGCCGCAAATGATCCCTGCAGACTTTTAATCATGTTATTCACTGCCTTGGCAATAGATTTGATTTCATTGCCCTTAATCAACAAAAGCGCTTGTCTGTGACAGTAACTAATAAACAGAAATGGAGACTATTGATTATGAAAATTTTGGTCTTCACTGCTAAACCTGTGAACATTTATAAGCAAGGAAACCGATAGCTTATAATAACCTCTCATTTTTAGCATGTAGGTCTCAAAACGTGTCCCACAAGCATTTATGTAAATTGAATGCCTCTGCTGGTATATTTGTCTCCCACCACTCTGCATATGAATTGGAAAATTTAGCTTTATACCCCAGGGCTCTCCCCAATGCCCTCATTGCCTGACATGTTGATGTGAAAGTCTGCAAATTGAAAGACTCAGAATGCACCTCAAATTTCAGTAATTAACGGCAGAAATGTTGGCAAACCGCTAAGCTGGAGGGAATGGGGGGGATGTCCACCCAAATAGGAGTCTGCTTTTTTAAAATACACAGTTCTCAGCATTTCTGGGCGCTGCTTTTCACAAAAAAAAAAAAAAAAAAAAAAAGAGAGACAAAGAA
>NW_008794888.1:6409986-6441259 GCF_000699145.1 Aptenodytes forsteri | reverse complement strand
CGCGGTTTTTTTCAAAAAAAAAAAAAAAAAAAAAAGAGAGACAAAGAAAAAAACCCCAATTATTTACACAGTAGATGTTAAAGATTCAGGTTATGGCTGGTTATGTGCTTAAGCCTATTAGTATGACAGAATTGTGCGGTGTCTGCATCTCATTGCTGATACTGCTGCACCTTTCTTTCTAGGCTCTTGTGGAATATACCCTGTGCCCATCACTGTTCAAATGACTGAGTCCAATCAGCAAAGCCTTTTGTAAAACAGGCTTTCGGGACTGCATTCTCTAATGAAAGTCTGTTTGTGTGTCTGCTCTGTGGAGTGCCTGTCTCTATTGTTGGGGAGGGATTAGTATTCCTATAGCACAGAGAAATTCAAGCCAACAGAGGGATCTGATTGTGCTAGGTGCTGTACAGGCACCCTTTCTTCAAAAGGCTGGTAGACTACATAGAGAGGACAGATTACAGGTAGGAGGGAAATGACTGCTTTCCAGGGGCACTGCTGGAGAGGCAGCTTTTGGCTATGGGAAGGCATTTATAGCAGCCAGTAGGTAGGAATTAGTATTGATTCCAGTAGATCCACTGGGGCAACAGATCTTTGCTTCCCACTCTCTAATTTTACAATACATAATTAGGAAAAAACATAGCTCAGAAGTGAGTTGCGACTGGCCTATTTGTTTCCGACAGAAAGATCAGAAAACTTTTAAACACAGTGTTTGGCGCTAGTAGGATCTTTGTTTACATTTTTTTTCTTCACATCCAAGTTGTGATAGGAAATGCATGAAAAATTGGGGGTCACCCAGATGCTGCAGTGACAAGAATACACGAACACCTTAGCTGGGCAAGTATTTGGACAGCAGATAGACTGTGTTTTACTTACTTCTGAAAGACTTAAGTTCCTAAGTCAAATGAATTTGACAGTGTTACCCCAGTAATGAGTTGATGAAAAATTCACTAGCTGCTAAGCATTCTGAAAAACTACTTGGCGAATGAAGAAAAGTGGCACCTGAGAAATCAGGTTTGGTTTGCCAACAGTTTATGAACACAAATGGAGAAAAGGACTGTCTTCTCTGGATAATTTATTTGTAACCTATAACTCAACTGCATCAAGTAACTATACTGCAATGCTGTAACAACAGGCATGCAGCTCATAATTTGTAGCTGAAATAAGATCTGTACTCCTCCGTTTCTCCAAGAGTCAGCATGATCTAATTCACACTAGATTCCTATCTCTCCAATGTTAGCATGGAAATAAAATGCACTGTCTGTGTTATGCTGCTCCCTTATTGCAGATGTACCTTGCACGTGTAGTTTCACCAATGAGACGTCTGGCTAAGTGATTTTCCTCTTAATTAATCTTCTTATCTGCAAAGGAGGCCAGTTTCTCATATCTTCTTCTCTTCTGACATATGTTTCACCACAGGGTTCTTCCTGATGAAGCAGAAAACTTCACTTAAAATTTCAATGGGTTAAACTTGTTCTGCTGCATTGAAGTTTTAAAGTGATTTTTTTTTTCCTTCCCTCTCCCTCTCTTTTTCATCTTAGGAAAAAAAAAATAATAAATTCAGTTATTTCATGAGGGTCTACCTCTTTCTTCTTCAGATAAGCCCTGAAATGGAGTTAAGCTTTTTATCAGTAAGTTGCAGGGGGGCTTTCGAACACACCCTGAGACAGCTCCATATTATCATGAGTGATAAATGCCTATTTTACTGGGAACTGCATGTTTAAAATATCTAGTTTTATAAGGCGATCCACATTATAAAGAGCATTTGTGACAAGGTCACAGCAATGCAGAATCAGACATCAAGTCTTCACATACGTGTAGGTGTTCAGATTTGCAAACAGAGACTATTTTAGTAACATCAAGCCTAGAAAATGGATTTGAATTCTTTATATATGTACATACATGCACACACAGTGTATGTATTTATAATATACTGTATATCTGTATGCACACATATACGCAGACATAGAGAGAGATAAATATACACACAGCACCCTTTTCACTACTTATACGGCTAGTCAGAATTCTGGATGTAGAGAGTTTTATTTCCCTGACCACATCTCTATTCACAGACCAATACCGACAAGCTCATGTTTCCCTTTTATATGATAGATGCCTTTAAAAGTAGCAGAAAAAATGACTAGATTTTTGAAGGTTTTGCAGAGGCGTAAACTCAGTGACAAGAAAGCAAGCAAGAAGAAGGTTTGGGATATATATAAGGAGTTGGAAAATATTACAAAATGTCCTTTGTATATGATATAGTAAAATATCAGCGAAGTGGCCTTATGCAAACTATCTCTTGCAGATGCCAGATTCAGGTGCCTCTCTGCTGACTGTATATACAGTCAGAGCCTAGCAGCTCACAATGGTATAGACACTAAATCACTCCATGATTTGAATTTAGACATCACAGTATTTGCCTGAATCCATCTTGGAGACTATTACAGGACCCAGTCCGCATAAACAAAGATCCAGAGAAAAGCAATGATAATGACTTCAGAAACAAGAAGGAAGTAGATGTTCCATATAGATCACACTATTTAAAAGGCCAAGGCTGCACTCTTCTTGATGCAGTGGATGGTGCAAGTTTAAACCTCAAGCAAGCAGGAGATTTGGTCAGGGTTGGGTTCCTCTAGTAGCTCATCTGTGCTGGGAGAATTTGGTAGTTGCATCTTCAGGACAGTTTTCCAGAAAAACTGAACATTTTAGCATATTCATGCTGAAATAAAAGTTATTCTTTAAAGAGTAACTACCCTCCTTTGGAAACATAATATGTATTCAGGAATCAATTCAATCATATTATGTAATTGTGTCCACCTCAAACAGTTACGGGAAAATGAAATTACACTGGAATAGCTTTCACAGAATTGTTACTCCACGTTAACTTGATCCTTTTTGGTAGGCAAATTTGTTCTCTGTACACAGGAAAAATAAGCTTGTTTTCTTTGAAAAAGCATTCTTACTAAGACAAAAGCAAGATGTTTTTCATGTGCTAATTGGATATTTCAAAAATTTCAGTCACTTAACAAGGGATGAAAAAGCAGCTCCTGATGACCAACCAAATAATCCTTAGGTAAAACAAATAGCCTGCAAATCACTTAAACACAAGTGATTAAAGAGTTAA
Source organism: Aptenodytes forsteri (assembly GCF_000699145.1). Classification (NCBI taxonomy): domain Eukaryota; kingdom Metazoa; phylum Chordata; class Aves; order Sphenisciformes; family Spheniscidae; genus Aptenodytes; species Aptenodytes forsteri. The sequence continues at coordinate 6,438,141 of NW_008794888.1, read as the reverse complement.
TGTATAAATTAGTAGAGAGAAAAAATATTTCTAGTGGATTGTGAAGAGTTACCATAAGAATGTGGTCAACCCTTGGAAGGAAACTTGTGTATGTTTTAAAAAATTCTGAAGTATGCTTAAAATGACACTCTGGATTTTTATATTTTATTTTTATCTTCTGGGATCTATATGGATATGTTGTTGAATTCTGTTTTCAAGGTTTTCTGAGCATGTATTAGGACAAGAAATTTACCAATTTATTATGAAATTACATTTTCAGTAGAGTCTTATTTCCTGAGGCTTTAATAACCAGCACTCATGAGCTAGCAGAGGTTGTTCTTTTAACTGTTGATGGTTCATTCAAATGTCACAAGCACAGTCCCTGTCCTATCCAATACAGGGAGCATAAAATTAAATTCTTGATGAATCTGTGATGCAAGGATGCTCTCAGAGAGCGGACCAGTCTCTATCATTACCTCTCTCTCACACCTGACATCTCCAGTTGTCTAGTTCAGATATGCTCTGCACCTCCTAACCCTTCCTGCCTGTCCCTTTCTCAGCACACAGGTAAGTGCTCATATCTCAACACAGGAGAGACATGCAGGTTCCAGTTGTCAAATGCCATTTCCTCCTTTCTTTCAAGGACCTTCCACAGTAGTGGCAGTGGGAAGGAAGAAAAGCACAGGCAAGGAAGACATAAATCTTCCCTTGTCATCCTCTGGGTTAAGGCGTTGTTTCCTTTGGGAGTCGCCCCCTCTTCCATCTCCTTCCCTCCTCTCTTCTCCATTGGTTTCGCCTTGCTCTCTCATCTTCAAAGCTTGCTATAAAACACCTCCCCCCTCCAGATCTTTCCTGTCATCACACCAGAATTTTTATTTACAACCTGGGACACACTTTTTACATCCTGGATCCCATGACTGGGAGAGTTTATTATTGTCTGTCTCCCTTGAATTTCCATAATTATATCAGTGTACTTTGATTTTTGGAGTCTGTTGCATACAAATCCAGGTTTCTTCTCACTGAACTCATTGGCATTTGTTTTATTTTAAAGAAGCCTGTACTACCAGTTATTAACAGCAATTAAGCCTTTGGTGGAAACAGGAGGATATACACAGGATTAGGCTGCATCTCTACAGAAAACCCTGCATAAGGTGTTGAGCAGAGCAGACCAGGAAATAAAACTGCCGTTGAGAGCCATGCTTCCGTTCCAGCTTCCCCTTTGCGTTGGGAAAAGGGGAAGTCGTGGTTTTCTTGCTCTTTTCCAAAACCACTCAGTATGCTCTGCACAGCCAGTCACTTTTCTTATTATTCTTCCTGTCCCTGCTCCAGTCGTGAAGAAGAGTGGAGTGAATGGCATCTGCTAACATCAGCATGGCCAAAAAGAATAGCACCAGGTCAGGGAGGAGAAGTGTGCTTTGTAGGTCCTTCTTGTGCAGGCTGTGTCCACCTAATGGAAAGGGACCAATTCTTGCGAAACCTTGTTGATTGCTTTTGGCACTTTCCCAGCTCCCACTGAGAGGTGCCTTCTCCTCCATACCTAGAGGTCAAGCAACAGTTAGTGTCAGGACCCTTGATTATTCTTAAAAAAATGAAAAATCACCCTCTATCTCACTTTTTGTAGAGCTGGGTGGATCTGGTCCCTCCAAACACCTCTCCCACGCTCCTTACTTGCCCACCCACCTCATCATATCTCCCCAGTTTATGTTCCCTCCTTCTCAGGTTAACCATCCCACATCCTGACCCAAGAACTCAGCTCTCATTTCTACTTACTTGCTGTACAGGGGACAATTTGAGATGACTTCAAGTCCAAGCCATTACCACAAAGGCAGTGATGCATGGTGACTCCGTGTGGTGCGAGGTGAAAAAAATGGTCTTGTACCATCCCAGAAAGAAGCTGGTTTGCTCATAGCCTGGGTTAGCCAAGTCTTTCCTCTGTTTCCAGCTCTCCAATCAATGTCTCCTTCCTACTCATGATTAAAAGTAAGCTTTTACCATCTTTCCTCTCGCATCCTTCCCATTCCTTCTTAACAAAATGCAGTCTTCTCTGTTGCATAAACATATACTTTTTGTTTTGCTTTGTTTAGTCTGTAAATTCTTCATGACAGAAATCATCTCTCCTTCCATCTCCTTTCTAAACAAAAATCACCAAACAATTATTTGCTACTTCAGTGCTCATGATAAGGGGCACTGACCACATCCGTCTTCCCAACTTGCCTCATCAAGTTGCTCATTCTGGGCAGAGATCTAGGCCTTCTGAAGCATAAAGATAAAATGCAAAAAACAACCTTAGGTATGACATCAACTGGCAAAGCATATCAAGTTGGAAGGACTTAAGGGTTTTCTCCTTGAAAATGTTTTTCCCCTAAACATATTCATTTGTATTCTCTGAGATAGTCTCTAGACTGTGGAGATCAAAGCAAACTGGAAATCCAGCAGAGTTTTTAAGTGCATTAAAGGTAGAGTGTTTCAAAGCCACATGCCTGAACATTTAAGCACCATGGAAGAAATGAAGTAGCAGGTGGTAATACATGTAAACATGATTGTTCTAATCTTCATTCTTTTTGACTTGTCAAAGCCTAACTCTGTGACACAACGTTTGACAAAGAGCAAAAATAAGGGATGCTATGTGCATACACATACACACAGGAGAGCATAAAACCCAAGGACACCAGCCAGCTCTGGATTTTCTCTTTTAGCTACATTTCGGATCTTGTAAGTCATTTACAGCAATAAGGATGTGGATTTACCAGACTTATATGGAACCTGGCAAATCTGGGCATGAAGTGAGTGCTTCTTGGGAGATTTGAATATAGAAATGTAGCTCTCTGCTGCACATTTTTTCGCCAAGGTAAAGAGTATAAAATGCCATCCACTACAGACTAGTGGCATTTTGTAAATGTCTGCGTATTGTGAATAGAGATAACCAGTTTTTAATGTTCTTCACTTAGCAACTGAAGCATTGCAAAAATGTTTTCAGGTGGTTTCAGAGAGTCTAAGTGAGGAAAATAAGACTGTTTCCCTTTTTATTACCCCTAAAGAAATGATAACTTAATAACAAGAGGTGTCCGCCAGATCTGCCCCCTTTCCTACTAACTTTTGGTGCATGTTTTCTGATCAGCTCTAGCTGCAAACACACAGCTTCATCACCTGAGGCCCTGGCATGTAAACAAATACTTGACCATTTCTGTCTCTTTTACGTTTCTGCAGAGCTTCTCAGGAAATGCCTTACTCACTGCAAGTTATCATTGCATTGCTGAAGTCAGTGGTGTTGAGATACTTGTACCCTGGAATTTGAGATTGCTTGTATTGATTTCATTGGACTTTGGATCAGAATTTGCTGATTTCAGAACTTCACTTTTCAATATTACTCTGCTTCAAATACCTTGATTTAGCTCACAGCAGCCTCATCTACTATCACCACAGATTTTCATGAAGGCAAAGTGTTTTATCAGTGGTAACTAGAGCTCTGGTAGGAACCACCATTGAAGGCAGGGTGTAGTGGGGAGCAAATAAACTGATCCTGTATGCTCCCAAAGAAGAAAACTTCCTGCTGATTCAAGTTCTTGCACATTAGGAAAAGCTGTCTATGGCTTCTGAGCTCATTCTCCCTGTGGATTAATGATCCATTAGGGACTCCTTGTACCAAGGAGGAGTAAATCACCCCTCCTGCTTTTGGCAGGCAAGAATATGACTGGGGAGATAAATGCTTTTGCATTTCTCTGAACTTTGCTGTTGCTCCTCAGTAAAAGATTTCCCCTTCTGGAATCCATTAAAATCTGTGAATCTCAGACAAAGACTCTTCTTCCTCCTCCCACGTTCTGTGTGAGATGCTTAATCTCTGCATCCTGGGGACATAACCATTTGTAAGCTGGAAATTGAGCATGAGCCAAGCCCTTCTTCTCTGAGTTACCTCTGCTGATTTCATTTGCTTGCGATGAATGAAACCTTTCATTTCAACAGCATCTGACTCATATCAGAAGGCTCATGACTGGCTGGAGCAACAATGGGGTGGCAGAGGTGGATGAAACTGTTTACAAAGTGTCATCACTTAAATAAGTAAGAAGCAGCTTTAAACACAGGGGGAGAAAGCAAGAGGAGGTACAACTGCACGACACTCTTTTTAAGACAAAATGCAGCCTGGACTTTCTCCCCCTACTCCTCTTCATCACTTGCATTTCCTTTAAGGAAAAGGTCATGCCTTCTCTCCTGGGCTGCTACAAGCCTTCCCCAGGCAGGAAGCATATCCTGTGTCCTGTTGTCTCCAGAGGCCAGTAGCGGAGCTGATGGGAGCATGACTTCCACGTCACTGCTTCCACTGTGCGGTTTTTAAGTGACCTGAGTACTGAATCACTGGGTAAATCTCCCTCCCTTTCAAGTGTGGATCAGCCCAGCCCCAGGACTTTGCAGAGTCTGGCAGCTGCTGGAGGTGGCCAGAGGGGGAAATACAAGCTACTCCCTTTGGAGGTCTGGGTGCCTATTTTTGTCCGATATGAAATTGCAGCAGTCATTGGCAGGGGGGAGCACATGTCCTGTAGTTAAAGATTGTGTCTGTGATTCATTTGAGATGAGAGGGGTGTATTTTCCTCATTGAATGAGGAAAATAGGCTTGGAAACTAGAACACTGCCTGTGAAAGTGTTGTAGTGACCATGGAGCTGATGGTCCGTCTTCCCTGTTAGAGCCAGTAGCAGATGCCTAATGGAGAGTTAAAGCACAGGGCAACCATCTAGGGATCTGAGGCATGGGAAATGCTTGAGCCAGTCAGTATTTCAGTGTTTAAAGGGTTGCCTTGGAGTATAAAAGCTTTTGCATTTACCAGTTTCTCATATGAAATACTTTAACCTCCTGCTCACATTCAGACTCGGCGCTTGGCAAGACAGCCTTACCTCCCCCTCTTCCCTCTTCTTGAATGAGCTCTTTTAACTTGTAGTTGAAGGAATTCGTACCTGGGAGCTCAGCATTACTGAAGGCACAGCTCGTGTCAGGGAGCAAGGCACTCCTCTGCTTTGTCCTCCCAGGTAACCACAGTGCCTCCAGGAGCCACGCAGAAATGCATGTGGTCATGACTTTATCCTTTTGCCCCATCTAACAGCCAGCTGTGTAGGAGGAGCCAGCCCCAGCAACGATAAAGGCTGTTGACTGAAGTTATCCATACAACTCAGCGCAGCACAAGGGTGCCATCATGCCTAGCCCCTGTCTGGGAATGGAAGCAGGATAGGGAAAGTCTCTGACACTCCTTCTTCCCTCCTCATTCAACTGAGCTCCTACTTGTCAGACAAAATGTTCAGTGGAAGGCTTTAAGGAAGTAAAGCCAGACTGCTGTGTATGTCCCTTCTTTATAAACCATGTGCATATCCTAGGGAACACTTCTTGCTGACTGTCTCCTAAAGGGACTCCCAAGAGCAAAGAAGCTAGAAAGACAAGCCTTAGAGCTTCTGCCTGTGTGTTTAACTCTTGTGGGGGTGGCAGGGGCATAGGAAAAGGCTACCATATCTCATGAAAGTAGCTTAGTGAATTTAGAAACACAGGCATTCAGGTCTTGTGGAAGAAGATTTGACAGACAGGCCCTGTAAAAGTGCGGGCTGTTTTATCCACTTATTTCAGTTTTCTATTCCATCTATGCAGAGGGAACCAAAAATGCAAAAGGGATGTGGGCTTTACTCCTCTCTGACTTGTAACAGATACATACTTGTGTCCAAGCCTTGCCCTGACATGAAGTACAACACAACTCCCCCTGAAATAAACTGCAGCTCACACATATCTCAGGGTGGAACTTGGCTCTTAAACAAAGTTTAATGGGAGTCTGCTCTGGCTGAACTCTACTTATGACTTCATATTTTCCAGGGCTGTGCTAGTGCTGTTGGTTTGTTCATTTTTCTTTTTTTTTTTTTTTCATTCTCTTTATAGTAATAGGTGTTTCAGTGGGATAACTTGACCTTATGATACTGTTCCAAAGCAGACTTCTCTGGAGGCAATGGTAAATAATTTGGGTGTGTTATGAAAGGGCTTTGAGAAATTTGCAGGCTCTCTCATGACTGCTTGAGAAGGCAGATTTTTGCAGCTTGTTAGGCAGCATCAACTGGTGAATTAAACTGGGAAGCTGGAAAACAGAGAGGATGGACAGAGGCTATATATGATGACCTTGACGATGAATCCTTGGATGTATCATGTTTCTAATATTTGTAAAATAGGGGTTTTAAAAGCTTTCACCATTGTCCCAGCTGAGCGGTTGGAATGCGTGGGAGGTCTGCCACCAACTTCAAAGGGAGCAGAAACAGTTTAACAGAGAGAGTTTTTGCAAATCCCACCTTGTATGTATACCGCTTGGTATTTCACTTTGTGTGTTGCAACAGTGCCCTGCTTTGATACAAGCGTAAATGGGATCGCAGTGACTGCTGCTGCTGCAGAGCGTGATTGCTGCTGATTCAGCTATGGAAGAACAGCATCCCTTCAGGCAGGGAGGGAGGTACAGAGTAACAGCTCTGCCCTAGGGTCCCTATTTTGACAGCTGAGAGAGGGCCCTTACTTCTTAATGCATTCCAATAAATTCTTACACACGGAATACCAAGCCAAACTTTTTCCATGGCCTTCTAGAGCCCCTGTATTTCAAAGGAGTCATTTGGCTTCGATAATCTGGAGTTTTCTGTTCTGTTCAGACCAATCTAGCAAGGAAATCTCCAGCTTTATACAGCTGCTTTTCTCCTTATGCTTCTCTTCTGATGGACCTGTTTTTTCTGAGTGCAGATTTATAATGTAATTCACCTGCCCGAAAGAACATTCCTGCTTTTTGCACTCTCTGTTTGCACCTGGCAAACCCCTTCCTGTTAACAGATCGACTGACAGTCAGACTGTGCTGGTTTTGGCTGGGGTAGAGTTAATTTTCTTCATAGTAGCTAGTATGGGGCTATGTTTTGGATTTGTGCTGGAAACAGTGTTGATAACACAGGGATGTTTTCGTTACTGCTGAGCAGTGCTTACACACAGTCAAGGCCTTTTCTGCTTCTCACCCCACCCCACCAGCGAGTAAACTGGAGGGGCACAAGAAGGTGGGAGGGGACACAGCCGGGACAGCTGACCCCAACTGACCAGAGGGATATTCCACACCATATGACGTCATGCTCAGCATATGAAGCTGGGGGAAGAAGAAGGAAGGGGGGGACGTTCGGGGTGATGGCGTTTGTCTTCCCAAGTGACCGTTAAGCGTGATGGAGCCCTGCTTTCCTGGAGATGGCTGAACACCTGCCTGCCGATGGGAAGGAGTGAATGAATTCCTTGTTTTGCTTTGCTTGCGTGCGCAGCTTTTGCTTTACCTATTAAACTGTCTGTATCTCAACCCACGAGTTTTCTCACTTTTACCCTTCTGATTCTCTCCCCCATCCCATTGTGGGGGGAGTGAGTGAGCGGCTGCGTGCTGCTTAGCTGCCTGCTGGGTTAAATCGCAACACAGACCACATGATGACTTGGATCAATTTGCCAATAAGTCAATACCCCCCACCTCTTTCCTTTTGGTGGGCTGGATCAGCTTAAAAGGAAAAGGGTTACAACGAGAATGTCCCTTTCTGCTGGAATGTAGCAGCCAGCTCAGATCACAACAATTCACTCTCAGCTTTCCTGCATGTATATTTCATACATTTAGGCAAGGAGCAACCCAAAGACTTTACAGTAAGTCAAAAATATGTTGATCAGAGAAGTGCCATAGCAAGCATTTGTTGCTATTGAAAAGTAATAGACCATATTTCTTTGCTTAATGACACACATTAGTCCTCCATTGAAATTGCAGGGCTGTCCAAGCTGACTCTGGCTTTAAAGGTTTAAAATATAGTCCAAACTATAAAAATGTAGCATTCTGACCAAAAAAGGAGCTGAAAAAAGTCTCAGCAATGTCCCTTTGGTTTTTCCTTTGCTGTTAAAACCACTAAGAACATGGTCTACAAGCTTCAAAATTGTTGCAAAAAAATGGCATTTTTTAAATTGGAGACCAAAATATGAATATTATCCAAGTACCCACTGCTACTTCTGTTTTCAGTCCAGTTTCCTAATGAAACGAGTCTTATGTGTTCCTGCTGTCTATCTGTCTGCTTAATCGTCTGTTCATCCATCTGTCACTTCCCATCAAGAACTTTTGGATCCACTGACCAGTTTCAAATGGATTTGAAAGAGAAGCAGAAGCCTCAGAAATTATTATTATTCTCCAAGTTGTATGAAAGTCAACATTTGTCTACAGAGAGCCATTCAAGTGACCAGTAACACAAAAAGGACTCCTTATTAGGAGACTAAACTAAATGGAGTTCTTTTGTAGTTAGGAATGTAATAGCATCAAATTTTGGCACGATATGGTTGCTTGCATAAACATGACTGCAACTTAACAGGCAAAAGCAGAGTGTAAGACACTATTTAAGCACCTGTAGGAGAGATCTAGCCCTTCTGACCAGTGCATGTTGAAAACTGCAAAAAAGGCTCTGACTACCTTATAGAAAGGCTAAGTCCTCAGCACAGGCTTTGGAAAGGGATGGCTGAACAATGCTAACAGTAATGGTCGGGATTTGTTTTCCCTGATTATAGACTCCAGAAGGCTAGGCTTCTAATCTAAGCTAGTCTTCTAGATTTGCTGCTTGCTTGATGGGAAGAGAAATTCCCACCCTATCCCCCAGGATTCATCACACCTCTATTGGAGCTGAATGGATCTCCTTGCAAGAAGACATATCAGAATGGAAGAATAGAATAGAATAGAATAGAATAGAATAGAATAGAATAGAATAGTTCCAGCTGGAAGGGATCTACAACAATCATCTAGTCCAACTGCCAACTAGTGTCCTCTCTGCAGCACCTGTGGAGACAGTTTAGATCACATCGACTCCTTTCCAGCAGTCAAACATCTCGCCAGGCTGGTTATTTTCTCTCCACCTACATAGTACTTACCGTTCAGGTTTCATTAGGAGAGAGGAACATTAGTAATGAGTTGTTAATGAATCTCACAACAATATAAGTCCCGCACTGAAAAACATTCAGTATATGGCTTCAATGAAGGCTTTTTCATGCTCAGCTCTGTTAATGTGTTTAATATGTTATTTGTCAAATAATGCCAGACAACTGTCCAAAAATAATAGACAAGCAAGATTTTTTCTTTATTTTTTTCCCCTTTTTAACAATGATTGCACAATCTGTCTAGAATTGCTCAGTTGAATGATAGATGGTAAAGAAGTTTTGCTAAAATTGCTCAACTCAATTCAGACAGCTTGGACTGATACATAAATGTTTTTCAGATAATAAAACAGGTTTTGTCTTTTTAAATGGAGCAGATATGCAAAAGAAATCTGCATATTCATTGCAGAATCCTTGGAAAATGAGAAATGTTGTTGCCCTGAGCTATTACTTGCCTTGCAAGTTTCTAAGGTGTTTCAATATGTTTTATTTTCTTTGTTTAATATGCTCAATATTTAAAGCATTTGGAAGATTGTTTCCACTACAGATATCTCCATTAATAATATTAACCTCGTCAGTGCTCCAGGAAAGATCTCTGTGTCCCTAAAGAGCATATGCTAAACATCCTGACATTTCCACTTGCAATAGTTAGTAGACAGTGCCTTAGGCAACCACTGGTGCATGATCTGGATGTAGCTGAATACAATTCATATCAAGTAAGCTAGGGGACGGAGCACAGAGAGCTCCTGTTTCCAAGAATTGTCACTTGTCGGACTGCTTTGCTACAAAATATTGGTGGTGGGAATGAGACACAGAGGGAGAAACCTGCCCATGTTGGGAAAATGATTATACTTTTCTAAGGATAGTAGCCTGGCACTACATACTTTGAATTGTCAGGATAATATCATTGTACATAACTGCAGGCTTTCACCAGGTTCCAGGTGATTTCTAGATGCATCACCTATAATTTGATCATATCACTTGTAATTTAAGGACAAGGTCAAGCTTTTTCATCTCAAAACAAGAAATAGACTTAATAGAATAATGGCCACGTTTCTTTCCTTGCATGTTAGTGTTCATTGAAACAAGTTTTCTGCCAGCAACAGAACCAGTGAAGCGCTCTTGCTTTTGGATTTATGTTTCTGCCCCTAGATCCCACCCCCAGCATACACTGGCTCCCTCCCACAGCAGCTCCCCATGGGGAGGGGAAGGACCTTGCTGCAGCTCCTCTGGATCTATGTGCACGATGACTGGAAAGCACATGGTGACCGGAGAACTGGCTGCTGCTAAACAGAGCTTAAAATCATTGAGTCCTTGCTGCCTTTCCTTTACTGCTGGACTACTCTAGTCTACCTTTTCTCTCCAGCCTACAGTTTTCATGAAAATTGAGGCAAAGTGCTTATCTTTGCCTGCTCTTCTTTTAAAAACAGTTGGAATTGAATAATGGAGTCAAAACTTGTAAAGGTTACAAGGACAGTCAGGCACACAGCAGGAACAGAGAAAATCAATGCAAAGACGCTGCCAAACATATTCGATGGAAATATTTCAAATACTAACAAACAGTTCAGTCTGTCTTAGTTAGGGGGACTAATTTTAACTAATGTTTGTCTTGAATAGTGCCACATCCATAAAAAGGGTATGTTTCAAATGTAAACTAAAACCTAATCTTAAGAAGTTATTAAGGTCATAAAATCAAGCACAGCAACATTAAGAAACACAGAGATCACCTTATCCTCTGATGACACGGTCAAAAGGCCGGAGAGTCAGGACTGAGGCTGGTAGACCTGTTAGGTACAAATTAAAAGCACATTTTGGTAAATAATTACAAGCAGTTTAGCAGTTAAATTGTCTTACTACGTCATATAACCATTTACGCAAGGGGTTGGGAAGGAATTATCATATCCTCCAAGACTTCTTGGCCTCTGACTTTCCACTGAAAGGTTCTGGCTCAAATTTTTATGCTTATGTTTCGAACATGCAAAGTTCAGGTCAGCGAGGTGTGCTTCTTTCATGCACTGTTTCTCAAAAATTACAAGTTAAGTATCTGTTACAGGTTGTCAGACGGGCTTTCACTATATCCATAGTCAGCTCCTTTGATTACCTATGATCATTTGCAACATTTGCAGTGGTTAATCAATTAAGCCAGTGACTCCTTTCCATTCAGCTTTGATCTCAGTGAATGAGCAAACAGCTGTTTTGTTCCCATTTTGATTCAGCAAATATGACTAGAGCTTGAAATTGTTGACTTTGGAGGAAAGTCAGGCAGAAATTATTTGGCAGATTCACTGGATATTTAGTGTTTCTTTCAAAACCTTCCCAATTAAAAAGCCGTCAAAAGGAGTACACTATTCTGATGAAGAGGGGGGAGGTGGGAGGAGGGACACATGTGGGAAAACATCCTGATCATGGACTGTACTTTATGGATTGATTCATACCCCATTTGTCACTCCTTCTTTAATGAAGCAATATCAGGCCAATTTATCTTCCCCAGCAAGATGTTGTACATTTGGAGCGTGAGCCGACTTTGATGGTTGTGGGGGAAAAATGTAAATAATGGCCTGGTTACATTAACATATTTCGATGGAAAAGTAAGGAACTTTTTCCAGTGATATCAAGCAGCTTTCCCACAGGAGCACAGCAAAAACCAGCCACTATACATGAGCAACAAGACAACCACTGGGTAGACTTTGGTGGCTTCCCACATCCCATCTCTAAAGACAAGATTTCTACAGCATCCTTCCGTGAGCTTCATTGCCTGCTTGCTAAGGAGCTCCAGTGCTAGTGGAGGCAGCTTCTTTCTCTAACTTCTCCTCTGCTCTGGGTTTCTTCTGCCAACCCTGAAACCTTCTCGTCCTTCCTGATGTTATAAGCAGCAGACAGATCCATCTGAATTTCTCTGTCAATTTTTTACTGTATATATACATCAGTGTGAATACACAGGACACATTAAATATCTGTTACCAGAGGGGACATGGGCCTACAATAAGCTCTCTCTCAATTACTGTGCTGTATGGGAGCTTTAAGTTTGTAACATTTATAGTACTTCTAAGGGGGGGATGGCCATTTTAATGCTCTTACTTAATGCACTTTGCTTAATTGCCATCAGAATTGGTGGTTGGTATTCAGCTACCCTGAGCTAAGGAGCTAAAGTACTTTAATGTATGTCTCTAGTAAGTGCAAATAAAAAAAAAAAGAGTATGTTGTTCAAACTGAAAGGGGAATTTGGGGGGGGTCGGATCTTTTGGGAGATAAACAGAAAAGTTTGATTTAACTAAAAAAATCTGTAGGTTTTTTTATTATGTAACCCTTTAAAACACAATTTTCTTCTCTTTTTTTAATTTGTTATTTAATTTTTTTATTTCAAAATATAGAATATCTGTTCAGTTTTAAAAGTTCCTTATTGTTTTTCACCTAAAATAATTTCCCAAATTTCATGAACATTTTCTCCTTGTCCCTCTTATCATTAAGGGATATCACAAATCTGTAGGTTTTTTTATTATGTAACCCTTTAAAACACAATTTTCTTCTCTTTTTTTAATTTGTTATTTAATTTTTTTATTTCAAAATATAGAATATCTGTTCAGTTTTAAAAGTTCCTTATTGTTTTTCACCTAAAATAATTTCCCAAATTTCATGAACATTTTCTCCTTGTCCCTCTTATCATTAAGGGATATCACAGGATTTTTTTTTGGCAAGCTGACTTTTAATGTATCTCTCCAGCTCAGATATTCCCCAAGACCCAAGTGCAATTCAGCTTGACAAAAGAAGAAACTGTGTGAGTGAAGCCATTACTTCCGCAAACATTGGAAAACATATTTCTCTTATTTACTTTGTAACATTCTAGAACAGTACAAAAATATTTTGCTGACACTGTATACCAGAATCAAATGTGAACTGCTAAAATTATGTGGCAATACAATCCTAATCTAATTAAACTGATTTGATAATGTCCTTTTATCCTCACTGTATCACAAAGTGTGAAAAGTCTTGAACAGACCTTTATTTTAATTAAATGAGACAGGATTTTGTCTTCTCAGAATTAATGACAAAGTACTTGCTAGCTAGGATAGCAAGAGGATTGGGTCCAGTGCATTTAAATTTTGTAGATACTTTTAATCTGCATGATTTACCTTACATTTGGAGCACAGTCCGTTTACTCACCCAAAAGATCATGTGGTTGTTGTTGTATGTCATCATTATTGTCCTTATAGTAATTTAGTACATAAATGGAAGCCAAATTATTCTGTCTCTTGTCCAGATTGACAGATGAGAAACTGTTCCTTAATTTTGAAAGAACAGCCTTGATGTGTTTCATTATCTAATGGGAGCTGGTGATGGCTTTTTCAGCAGAATGTGTCAAATTGATGGGTTCAGGCTGATGACCCTTCAGAATAAGAGATGCCAGCTCTGGCAGGGCGCTGCCCACTAACTGGCAAATATTAAAATAGGTAATGACATTTTTTTTTAATCCAGAAAGGCCTCAGTGCAATGCATCTGATATTGTAACACAGGCCAGAGAGCAGCTTGAGCAATTAACATATTTTTAACATGAAGTTTTCAGAAGTTGGTTCAACTCATTTTTACACATGCAGCTGCAGTGAACCAGTTCTAACTATAGCTTGTAAATTAAATCGATATGCTAAGGTTAATAGATTAATGATTTTCTCATGAATGCAATGTGTTGGCAAGGCACAAACATAAACCAAAGGGCGAGGAGGACATACCACAGTTGCATAAGCAATGGAGATGTTAAGACTTCATTAGTTCTTCCATACTAAATGTGTGGTAAGAAAAGTCTTGCATCAGTGATGACAATAGGGACACATTAAGACCTGCTTTTACAGTTGAGAGGAATGATGACCGCAGAAGAGCATACAAAGAACAAAAAGAGCCCCTGGGAAAGGAAGAGTTATAAAAAATACATTTTTATATACTTAATATTAAAAAATAAAAAGTTGCAAAAATTATAGTAAAGGTTTTTAACAATTACAAAAGCTTCCTGGTGGACTCTCTATATTCCTCAATACTTTCAGAAGTTTATAATGTCACTGAACCCAATCAAATACCTTAGTATCATCTTCAGTGGAAGCAATTACATCAGTGATGAGTGTTGTTGAAACCCCACCTAAATTCTTTACATAAAAAGTCAGTCTCCCTTTAAAATTACAACCTTTTTAAAACAAGCCAAAATTTGTATGATATGTTGTGTTAGGTCAATTGATACAACCAAAAAATAGACAATAATTTACTAGACTTTGTATTACTGAGTAAACTATATTTCATTAGTCTCCAGTTATACTTAAAGCTCTCTTTCAAATGTATGAACGTATGAAAGAACAATCAATAAGAGGCAATATCCTTCTCTGAATTACATTTATATCTGGCCTGAATCATGAACTGGATGTGATTCAGTTTGAAAGTCTCCCTTGTTTACTGGAAGTCTACAGAGAGATAGCACTAATATTTAAGACAAAACTATTAAAAATTTAATAGTTGAATCCTAAAGACACATTTCAGCCTACAGACTGCTTACACACAGCTTGCTGCAACAACACAGTCAATATTTGGGGTGGTTCTGCAAAGCACGTCCATGGATATACCAAGATAAGATTGGGTTGTTCCTCACCTGGAAAAATCCCACTAACAGCAGTGTTTTTCATAAGGTGGTTAGGTGAGCTGATTAAAGATGAAATCTTACAGTGCGTTTCCTAGTCTGTACACCTAGGAAAGCCCTAAGAAGGAAACAACTGCCCTAAGGAGCTCCACTCACCATTCACAGGGATTGAATGTATTTCAAACACTTCTTACGCAATGAACAGGCACATCAAGAGAGAAAATGGGTTGCCCAAGAAAGCACTTAGAGACCTACTTGAGTGTAATTTAGCAGCCAAGGCTTCATCTGAGATTGTAACCAGTAGCAGGCAGCAATGGACCATCATGCTAAGGGATGGCATAAGTTGCTAAGAATCAAACGCACAAGCTCGTGTGTAGGAAAATCCTGAAAGGCAGGAGCAGGAGCAGTGCTGCCTGACTGGTGTCGAGTGGCTTTGAAAACTGTGTTGTAAAAGCTGCTTATCACACATAGATATCTGTATACTCACTCAGCTTGACTCACCCACTCCAAAACAGCAGTATCACCCACAGCTGCAAAGAAATCATGACAAAGTGAGCTGTAATCTTGGGCTTTTCTTTCTATATTCAACATTACTTAGCAGTAAGCACTTGTCCAGCTTTAGTTTGGAGCTTTATCTTAGGAAATGAGAGAGACACTGAGAAGTTTGGGGTAAGATCTATGTTATCCCATCAAATTGCCCTTGTGGATTACACAGCAGAGATTTGGTAGTTTGCACCAGTAGATTAGATCTGTCCTGTAGGATGATTCCCATGCATTCATGTCAAATGTGCCAAATGGGGATCCCTTTGCAGGTACAGTTTTCCTTTCATGCCTTTTTCATGTGTAAATCCATAACAAGCAAACATGTAGGTACTTAAATTGCTAACTACAATGCTGACTGCAAAACCTCTAAGGGTGCAAGTACCGGATTTTTTTCTGGAAACTCCTTTAGCAGGTGAAAACAATGCCTGAAAAATTAGAAAACTTGAACCTCTCTGCAAGTTTATGCCACATGTCACTGACAGTAGCCACAGAAGCACATTAAGGTATTGTTTTCTGCAAATAGCAGCATCTAAAATCTGTGCTTTCTATGCTGGACAGGAGAAAGTATTTTGGGATTGAATATGCCCCTTCCTGTCACCTTGTAAGTTGAATGGCTTGTCAGTTTGGATGTCTTAACGCGGTTACACTTCTAAAGTAGCTCACTGGCAAGTCTTGCATCTTTATCAGGATTCTCATAATACTTTGTGTTTTCCTTAAGGACCTGTTTCCCAGTGTCACAAAATCCTGCCAAAACTTCAGTTTTCATCTACAAAGTGCATTTTCTCTTTGGTATTGTAGAGAAGGGCTGGAAAGTAAGACTGGAATGAAGCTCAGGTATGAAAGAAAGGGCAAATAAAAAAAGTTTTAAATTATTTTAAAGCCAGTGTCATAATTTTTGAGCAGGAAGTGACTTATGGCTTTTAGTCATTCAGATTTGTAATTTAAAGAACAAAAGAAACCATTACAACTGCCAGAAGAGCATAGCAAACCAAGGAGAGTACTGAACCTCAAACAAACATTTTCACTGCTGAACCCGCCTCCTTCAAACAAGTGCTTCTCAGCCAAAATGGAATGGGATCAGTTTAAACTAGAAAATAACTATCAAAATTAATAAAAGTCAAGTTTTATTGGAAAATCACACCTGGAGGAGATGGTTTAACAAACTTACTGACAAATTTAGCAGGAAAAACTCGCCACTGGCTACATCAACATAAAAGCTAATTGTACTGGCTTTTCACCTTTGAAGCGCAAAGCCAGAGATCTGCTTGCAGTATTTAAGTCAGGAATATTCCTGGAGCTTTCAGATGCTGCTGCCTTCTCAACACGATTTGACTGATGAGAACAAGACAGGTAGCAATTGTGGTTCTATTGCAAAATTCTTTATCTGTAAGTTTATGGGCAGAACTGGAATTTGATGAATTTCAGGTCATGACACAAAGGCATGTCTTTCCCTTCATTCTGGCTTTTAGAAACATACTGTCCAACAACAGGCAATTTGATTTGTATGTTCTATTCTTGATTTAGCCAACTCATTCTGACGGCCAGAGATTTTATGAAAAACAAGTTTTCCCACAATCTTTTGATTTCTGTGTGTCATGGTAACCAATGGCACTAAATAACAACACTGTCTAAACACTTTTGGGACCAGCTTGTAGCTATGGACAAGGGCCAACATAACAGTGAGAGGAAGTTTTGCAAGGACAATTTAGCAACAGATAACACAAAAGATGTCCTTGAAACAAAGGAAAATAACCAAAACAGGTGCAACAGCAGTTACTGAAAGACAGGCCTCTGAGTGCTCTGCATGCAAAGAAGAGCAGAATAAAGAAGGTACAAGAAGGCCAAAGCCTACAGGCATTGCTCAGCTAAAAATTGCTCCAGTAAGTTGGATATCTTTTCTGCCTCAGAAAGTGAAGATTCAGTCCTACAGTAATGCAGTGTATTTCTCACATAGACTGAGCTGAAGTTAAAGAGAACATGTTGAGGTTCCTGGCCAAGCATGGGTTCCCGTCTGGATAGTGGCTGTTGTCTCACCCCTGCTCTGGGAAGACGGCCTTATTTCATGAGCACATGCCTTGAATTTTCCTCAGCCATGTTTCATGAAGGGTGATACTGCTTGAATCTTGAATGACACTGATACTTTCCCCTCCTGCCTAGCAATATTGTGATATTGGTATGAATTACATAGCTATTTTTGGACAAAGTGAAATTTCAGGACTGTGAGACAGGCATTGAGGGTCCCTCTCTCCCCTCCATCATCCTTGCTCCAAAACTGATCTGGGGAGCAGACCCTGGAAACTTCTGGCCACTGGTGGTAGCTGCAGCGTCCTGGCACTCCGGATGATGCAGCAAAAGCCAACAAGTGCCATCTGGGAGGACAGCAAGCACTTTCCGTGGTCAAAAGTTGACACACAAAGGAGAAGTCAGACTCTTGTTTTTGCAGTAAAATGGGAACTGTGGTGAGTGAAGCCACATCACGGTGTTAGCTGGTGGCTGAACAGCACAGCATCGTCAGCTTAACAGGTGTGCCAACTATCCTTGCTCCAAAACTGATCTGGGGAGCAGACCCTGGAAACTTCTGGCCACTGGTGGTAGCTGCAGCGTCCTGGCACTCCGGATGATGCAGCAAAAGCCAACAAGTGCCATCTGGGAGGACAGCAAGCACTTTCCGTGGTCAAAAGTTGACACACAAAGGAGAAGTCAGACTCTTGTTTTTGCAGTAAAATGGGAACTGTGGTGAGTGAAGCCACATCACGGTGTTAGCTGGTGGCTGAACAGCACAGCATCGTCAGCTTAACAGGTCAGTGCCAACTACACAATAGCTCAAAACAGGTCCAGCATTCTTCTGAAAATTTAGAAAGTAAAGTATGGAAATGAAAACTTTTCTGCAAAGTGATGATACTGTAATCCATTATCAAAAAGCACTTTGGTGGCAAGTACTAGAGATAAGGCACCTGCTTGTTATCTGAATCTGAGAGGCACCTGGGAACGACAGGAAAGAGCAGAGAGTTACTCACATACCTTTTTATAATTAAAGGGATAATGATTTGATCTGGAATTAATGTTTGGAAGCAAGTTGTGTGGCTAGGGAAGCACTTTAGAATTCACACCTTCAAGTACTTGATTGCTGTAGAGGAGCCTGCTTTTTTGGCATGCAGCATATATTTCGTGTATAAAGAAATACAGAACAGTTTGACCTTGAAGCAATTAATCTCTTCTGAGGCACACGGGTTTTGAATGGACGTAGACATAATTAGAGTTTTTAAATTACACAAGGCATGCTCAATCTTTCCATCAGTGTATAGCTGGAAGAAAATGTAGGAAGGATCTCTGGGGGAGAGGAAAGGACTCCTACTTTCCAGAAAAAGTATATCCCATGTTTGGGAAGAGGGGGATCCTTTGAATCTCAGCTCTCCTCAGTTTATTGCAATTTGATATAAGACACTGGACATGAGTAAGGAGAAAGCTGCTGATAGTGTCTTATTCTTGCATCACCTATCACAGATTTAGCAAAAGGAGAGCTAGATATCAGCCATAGTGCCACTGTTGAATTTATAGAAGGATTTGGAATTAACATCTTTACCTTTTCCCGAGAATTTTTCTATCCACTGTATTTACCAAAGGGAAATTTAAAAATACCTCACATAAAGCTATTTGCCTTGTTCAGAAACCAGTATCATTTAGAATTGTATAACTAGTACAATAATAACCAAAGAAAGGAGCGTCCTGTCATAAACCTAGCATGGAAAAACTCCAGGAGTTCATCACCTTCTCAGACATCCACATAATTCAGGACTAAGTAGGCTGATACCAATGGCATGAAATAAGGAGCAGAAAACAAGATCAGAATTGTACCCTGATGAACTACAGAGAAGCTAGTGAAGAAATGCTTGTCTATATGAATTTACTTTCACTTAATGTCAGATAATAAGAAGAGAAAAATCCTCACCATTTTTTAGGATTTTTTTTCCTCTCCCCCTTAAAACACCTTGGCTGTTCATTAGTTATTTTGGATATTTTTAGTAAGTGTTATAATTAATATCAAAATGTAATTCAAATTCTAACTGCTCTTTCAGCAGCTTACAACTTTTCAGACCAATTTCTTACTTCTTAAAAGGACATGGTCAGGTACTTCTCTTTGGCATTTAAATTGCAAAGTTATTTTTTTTTATGGATTATAATCCAGTAAAGAATGTAATTTGATTTATCAGCACTGACTTCAGACTTACTCTAAGTGGGGACTGTGTTTTATACCACACACATAACAGGCTTGCCTTGATTCCAAATGCAGGTTTAAAATAAAATAAATGCTAAGATTAAAAACAGGATATTGCCGATAAATAAATACTAATTGAAATCAATAGAGCCAGATTAATTTTCATCAAATCAAGATCCAGACCATACTCTGAAGAGCCATAAATGGGAAAATAAATAGGCACCAACATTTTCTCCCCAAAACTACCTTTCTGAGAGTAATCACAGTACCTGAACGCCCTTAATCTAATCATTCACTGGAGGTAAGTGCTCATAATAAACAGTAGGTGTTTCCCTGAGGGCCATGATAGTTTGCATAATGTGCTAGCTATTTATTTTCCAGTGTTATGGTGACAGAAAACTGTAACAGTACAGTTAATTCTAATTTCATAAATGTCTTTTGCTAACGAGAGATTTTGTTTAAGTTCTGAGTTTCAGAGGTTAAAAAAATACAGCACCACCAGTACAGTCACTGCTGTTACATATGATCCAATTCCTTTTTCTTTAATTAACTTTTGTATGTTCTAATCTACTTACAGATGGAGACACCGAGAGCCCCACAGCTGGAGCAGATGTGGCTGTTATTGGAGGTAAGTAGCAGACCATACTAAGCAGCACCATTAGAATTAAAACAGCGGGTTGGTTGATTTCTTGCATTTTGCAAAACCCCTACTTTGCTGACAAGACAACAGGAGTGGCACAATTAGAGTTAATTAGGCCAGTGGGAAATCTGCTCCCAGAGGGGCTATTGGCAAGATAACAAGATGAGATAATGAGCATAAACCATATAGTGAGCAGCACCACCCCCATCCGTTCCTCATTTTAGGACAAAATACCTAAGAGTCCAGCAGCAAAGTCAACCTCTGATATTCTTTATTATTCATTGGGCCATGATTGTCATTTAATACAAAACTGGTGTAGCACCCTTGATTTGAGCCATGCTAGCTCATACCAGCTGACCCTTTATTTTTACAGAATATATCATGGTGCATTTCCTGGTGTTCCATTAAAGCTCTCTCATGCATTTAAACTAAATACAGTTGTCAGAATAAATGAGCAAAGCTATGTTCACGGAGAGAACCTGTCTTTTTATTTTTATTGTGTTTGTTCATTTCCATGATAACGCACTAATTTCAGTCATTCACTAGGGGGTATACCAATCATTAGTGCAAATTGGTGAGGTTCTGCTATATTTCCCTCAGGTCCCATCCCCCGTAACTTTAATTTCAGCTTTCTATGAACAAGTAGCAGGTGAATTGATTTGTACTTAGTCCCTTGGGCTTATTAATATTGTGCTACATCCAAAGCCTATTAAAGCCTCTTGTGTCAAGGGAAACCAGTGAGGTCCTAAAAATTGATGAAGCCCCCACTGCAACTAACATATTATTGTAAATCTGAAGTTCTTTGTATAAGCAATTTCATTTCTGCTAGCAGTAACTTCACTTTCCAGAACCAGGCACGATAAAATCTGCAGGATAACGTTGCAGGCATATTTTTCAAGACAGAGTTATCATTTTTATTTAACCTGTTAATGTCTGTTCATTCCCCTGTTTTCATGTCAACAGAGGATCCCCACTCAGTTTACTGATGCTGATAAATCTAAAGCTTTGGAGATACCCACTCCTGCCACATATCTTGAACACAGGGGACAGAAGAGACATACTTTCTACATACCCCTCATTGTCTCTGCAGAATAGTAGGCATTTCCAGGGAGCGATTCATCTGACCAAATGTAGGAATTCAGTTCTAGAAGAGAAATCACCCACCCACACACCATCCACTGATGGTAGAGGAATCATAGAATCATACAATACCAGGTTGGCAGGGACCTCAAGGATCATCTGGTCCAACCTTTCTTGGGAGAAACATGATCTAGACAAGATGGCCCAGCACCCTGTCCAGCTGAATCTTAAAAGCATCCAATGTTGGGGAAAGCCCAAGGGGAGTAACTCAGATGGAGCCTCCTGAGCTGTAGATGCCTACAATGAGTCAGATTAATTCCTACCTATTGCATCCTCACAGCAGCTTCACACTCCACATATGGGATTTTCCTAGGAATGTCCTTTTCTGGTGCTTGTTATTGTGTACTTCTTTAATGTTTGGTTTACTCCTGGAATCATGTGAATATAGAATCAGCTCAGTACCATGTACTTGTACAGAATCACAGCTAAAGAGTTTATAAGCACATCCCAGATGTATCCAAAATGTGTTAAAAAATTAAAAATCACACAAGTTGAATAAACTTCAAAATTTATTTTCAGGATTCTTAAGTGAACAATTTCATCTGGAGGGAAGGGGATACAGCTTGTAATTTTTTAACAATGGACTTGTCAGGGGTGCCTCTCTTTTATGGACTTCTACCTTTCACGGTAGAAAAGGAAAAAAAGGAAAGGGCTTTGGGAAGCAAGGACACACAGTGTTCTCTGCACAACCACCCCTGGAACTTGGATTTATTTTCCTTCACCCAGAGTGCTTCCACTCACCATTTAGTCCTATGCACATTTGGGTTACCTACAGAAGTTTTTCTCCAGTGAACACATTGCCAGCAATTAGCCTTAGTCCAGGAGACAGGAAAGATCTACCCAGAATCCCTTCCTCCTCCCAGGTGTCACTTCCACATTCATTACAATCAGACTTTCTTAATTAGAACACAGCATGAAATGGCAGCTTGCAAATATAGAGCAATACTGCAGTCACCCGGCTCCTGCTATTTGTTGAATGTCTCCTAAGAAATATTCAGTGCCCTGTACTCCTGAAATTGAGTACACTCACAGAGGCAGGGTCGGGTTGCCTGCTAACTCCCCTGGGTATATGTTACCAGAAGGATGAAAGAAAGCTATTGGTTTTCCTTTATGTTCTCTTATTTCTCCTCATTTTGAAATGAACTTTTAGCTCCAATGAGTTCAACAAAATCAAGCCATTGATTTGAAAGAAAGCTAGTGAGACTTTGACCTGCATTCTTGCAGTATCTATATCCCATATTGTCTTTTGCAGTGTCAGACTCTGTTCTGACCCTGGCCGCTGCAACATGTGAACATTTTATAATACATGGACTTTTCCCTATCAAGTAATTCAAGTTGTGATGCCTGGCTGTGAGATACTGCTTGTATTTTATTACTGACAGTACATTTAACTGGTCTCTTTCCTCTAGGTGTGATTGCTGCAGTGGTATTTGTCCTCATTTGCCTGCTGGTGGTGATGGTCCGGTACATGTACAGGCATAAGGGCACCTACCACACCAATGAGGCAAAAGGAACTGAGTTTGCTGAAAGCGCAGATGCTGCTTTGAAAAATGACCCCGCTCTCCAGGAAGCAGTGGATGAGAGCAAAAAGGAATATTTCATCTGAGAGGCAAGGATTTCCATGGAGACTTCCCCAAGGGAATCAATCAGAAATGCTACATCAACAGAAGTGCTAAGAGATGGGTAATATGAGGATACAGGCAAGCATCCTAATTGAAAAGTATCACTTTACTTTTTTTGTCACTGGGTTGTTTCTTTTCCTCTACCGGTGAAGAACTAAATGCCAGATACTTGCCTGTTGATTTTGTTAGCAACACAGCTGGTCACAGTTGAAACCAATATCAGATAAGAAGAAACAAAATCTCAGTATGAGTGATACACCAAAACCAGATAAAGATAGCAAATGTCAAGCCTTGACATTTGGTGAAAATAGCAGATGCCAATGGAAAACATCCTCTTAGAGTTAATGATGCATCCTATGCTGATATGATACAGAACTACCTGAAATTGAATTTCAGACAGTCACAGAACAAACATTAAACTACATAAAGCTGATGTAGCTGGAACAAAAATAGCTTTGTAGCCCGGATACCTGCCCCCTCCCCTAAATGTGCAATTTTGCTGGCACAGGGGAGTTTGTTTTGTTTGTTTGGGGATTTGGATTGGGATTTTTTTTATTTTTTTGAATGTTATATATATATAGAAGTCAAAGACATTTCAAAGAAATAACACTGTTGGAAAACATGGAAAATGTAAGAATGAAGGATTTATTTCTAACTTGCTCTGCATGGCAGCTTGAGAACTGCAAAATGTTGGAATTTACAATGTAGTATATGATAGTCAGTAGACTTACAAATATGATTCCAATTAGTTGGTAGGTTCCTTGCATGCATGCATAAATAGATAGATATTAAAAGGTAAATCATCTTGGTTTGAGCAGGCTTTTTGGGATAGGAAGGAGCTCAGCTAGATTTTTTCATGTAAGATATTTTTGCCTGAGTATTTATTTATTTATTTTGCATTGGAAAATTCTCTTGAATGCCTGCCAGCAGGATTTTGGATTTTTGCAGGGAGAGGAATTCAGGTCTGGTGCAGATACTGATAAACCATAAGACTGCCATTGTAAAGAAGCTTGCTCATCTGCAGCCACGGGCATGTATTGATGTCTTCCTCTGTATGGCCTCTGTATAGCCTTTGCATTGTGCTAGGTAAGAGAATTACACAACCATCGATGTTTTATTATAAATAAATAAATAGATTAGTCATGGTGGGTCACATGAAAAGATCTTATTCCTTGCCGAAGAATTGACAGTGATGAGTTTCTTTACCCAAGTAAGCTGGCTTCCTAATTGAAACCCACAATTAGCTCCGGAAATAGGATAATTGTTCTCTGCACCTGCTCATCCCCAGCTGCGATGGTGCCCTGGACTACTGAAAATAGAGGGGGAGAAATACACGATAACAATTAAGACACTGATGCGCTCTGCTCAACTCGATATGTTTTTTCCTGTGTTTTGATCTATATATGTGTGTACATATATATAAAGTCATCTACAACCGTGCTTTCAAGACATTTTTGCTGATCACTTGTGCGCACTTCTTGGCACCAAAGCTTGGAAAGCTCCTGGACTCCAGTGTTCATTATCAACATTGGCCACAAAAATGCTGTAAGAGAAGACAGATCTGAACAAGAAAAGACTCTGAGACCCAAGAAAAGACCCAAGTGGAGAAACGGGATATTTTTGTCTTTTCAATCACAATCTCAGTCTTTTCTCAGTATCTGAAGGAGATGGACTCTGAGTTATTCTTAGAAGCCCGATAGCTTTGATTTTGAATCTTAAATCCCCACATGTTTGCATTTTAACCAAAGAATATCAAAATCATGCCAAATTTACTAAATGTTTAAGATATTTTTTGTAACGTACCATTGCACAACCACATTGTATTCTGTGGCTAGTGCAGCATAAAATGCACAAAACCCAGCACTAGCAGAGCTCAAATATTTTTATATTATGCACCTCACTGTTTCCTTCTAAGATACATTACTATTTTAATCTTTTTACTACTTTTGAAAAACAAAACTGGTTTTATTTTTCTAGGACAAGTGTTGGAGAAATTCACTAATCTTAGCTGTAAGACTGAGTTTGTAAAACTGAAGACCCCTGACCCTCCAGTTCAATGAAAATGTAAATATTTCCTCTGAGGAAAGGGTAAATGGGGTGACTTGAGCTCTGCTGCATCTCTCACACAAGGCACGGAAACACCAAAAAACTTTCCTCCAGTGCTAGCAGGACCTATAGAGGACTACCAGCCTTTTGTCCCCTTTCATATACTCAGAACCATGTAATCTAAGTTTGGCTGTTAAAGAAAATTGACTTTAGAGGAAGGCGTGAGGGACATGGGGAATAAATTCCTGCCTCCCTCCCCTGTCATGAAATTCTGTTTTTTGCAACTTGAGCCTGCTGATTATAATTAGACAACTGTCATATCTGATACACAGGAGAACCTGAATTAGTGTCTCTTTTGGAGTGTGTGTGAGGTTTTTAATTATGAGGTGGACTGAGAGAGACTAGCTGTCCACGTTGGAACTATAGGCCAG
This sequence comes from Aptenodytes forsteri, assembly GCF_000699145.1. Taxonomy (NCBI): domain Eukaryota; kingdom Metazoa; phylum Chordata; class Aves; order Sphenisciformes; family Spheniscidae; genus Aptenodytes; species Aptenodytes forsteri. The sequence continues at coordinate 6,412,990 of NW_008794888.1, read as the reverse complement.
ATTTTCTGGTGGTACAACATGAGTTCAGTGGAGCTCAGCCAATTCTTACCAGTTAAGTCAACACCAGACTTTGTGTCATTGCTTCCCCTAAATCTGAACTGAATGCAACTACTGGTCTTTGACTATATCCCGTCTTTGTAACTTAATTAAATCTCTGTATCCCATTTTCCTATTCATCTAGGCTGACAGTCCAGGCATACAGCAACAGCTTCCCTATTGGTAATGGGCCGCTTTGAATATTTGCAGAGCAGTGACCCTGGCAAGAGCTATGGTTTCAGTTAGTTCATTTTTTTACAGTGTCCATTTGGATTTCAGGGCTTTGTGTATTTAGAAATTACTCAAGCACACTGAAGAGAAAGAAGAGATGGTTTGTGGAGATTTTCTGTTTGTTTTTTTCAGGACAAATTTTGCTTTGTAATGAAGAAAGCTCATGACATCTCATGACTGGCAGACTCTAATGGCCTGATCCTGCTATTTTTTACTCATACAATAACTCTACTGTCTCGAGTCATTCAATTTAGTTGTAAAAAGAGTGCATTACAAACTTCCTAAAACTTTTAGGACTAATTAGCCAAACATCCTTTTGCAAGCAACATGCTGTGCTAAAACAAACATTATGTACAATGCTGAGACGTCTTGGTTGGCCACCATAGCTTTTCATCACTGACGATTAAATGATTTTTATAATTTACTTCCTGAACAGGAGAATTAAGGAAACAGTTTCTTTTTCCCCCACATACTTTTATCCCAGGTCCCTTCACTGCTGTGGCCTGTTGTTCTGCAGGTTTCTGGTGCCCCATCTCCCCAACTGTGACTGCCATTCTTGCTTGCAGTCCCCCAGGCTCCCTTCTGGATCCCTACTGCCTTCCCTATGGCAAAGGATTGGCCATTTACTTATGTATTTATTTATTTTTATCAGTGAAGGTACTCTGTCCCTCTCTGCCAGCCAAGAACCAATTTTCACAAAGGTTTTAGCTTTGGACTTCCAATCCTGTGTCAAATTTGATCAAACCTGACCAACCTGACCTGAGACTGATTTACAAAGTGATCACATATGCCACGTTTTCACAGAAAACAAGTCTAAAAATAGTACTGCAAGCTCTCTAGTTAGTTAAATTTAGTGCTATAAATCTCTAGTGTTCACTAAACAAGGGAGCAGAATGACGATCCCTCAAGCAACTCAGTTTTGTCCTGATGACTTAATGCCCTGTGAAAGCTTGTTGAATCCCACTTTGCACAGAAAGCCACTGGCCCATGTTTAGAAGCATAAGTCATTTTCAATGATGTACGGGAAAGCTGTGCATCAAAATGACCAATATTTGCTGGAGTTGGAAGAGAGAGGATAAATATGGTCTTGTAGGAACACAAGACATTTTTTAAGGATATATGGGAATGGCAAGAGTTAAACATAATATTTCTGATTACATTGGTGAGCTTTAAGAGTGCATCCACAGAGCTTTCAAATTCTCAATGAAAAAAATAATTGTTTGCAAAAAGAAACGAATCTCCTTTTAAACCATCTCTTCTTGTCAAGCTTTGAACACAGGCTTCACAGATTCAATATTCTACCATTCTGCCTTAATATCTGGAACTCATTTTCTTCTAATTTTTGGAGGATACCTGTACAGTCCTTCCCTGCACAAAAATGACTGCTTGCCAGTGTCAGCCCCTGTAGTAGCATTACAGCTCAAGCAAAGTAATTCTATCCAAAAGCAGTCAGTCCCAAATGTGTATCTGGCCACCCATTACTGGAACTGGTGCGCATTTTTTTCTGGGGCTTGGCCTCTATCACTCCAGGTTTTCCTGAGGTCCAATGTGCCATTGCACATTAATGCAGTTCCAAGGAATATTTAATCAGCCACTAGTCAAGATAACTATATTTTTTTTTTCTTTTTAGGACAACAGGACCAAATCTCTTTGGGAGGGCTATTAAAAATAGTACCATAGGATCCCTCAGAATATCAACATCGATTTTTCTCTTAAATCAAATCTAGGGATCATTGGGGGAACACCAGGACAGGAAAATAAAAAAAACTGTTCCCTTTCAGCAAAGAATGCAGACAACGTGCTGAAACATTTATAGCTGCAGGATAAGTAGGATGGCAACACTAGCTACAGCCTGCAAGGATTCCTCACAGAATACAGAAAATGCTCAGACAAGATGTAAATCAGTAAAAAGATACAGAGCGGGAGAAGATAATTAGATGCCAATAGAGATGGAGGGCAGTTTTTCATCAAATAAAATAGATATTGCCATTTGGAGAAATCAAAGTGTATTTGCTGAAGGTAACTGCTGCCAACAAATTTCTTTGAATTATATGAGGTGTTTGAATTCCTTGCATGTGCCAGTCCAATCAAAAAATGCTGGTAAATACACACCAAAAGAGTACTCACATTAAATGTATTAAGAGCTGTTTATTGCATTTTCTGAAATCTCTCAGTTCTTCACATAAAAAAACTTTGTGTGTTTAGAAAATGCAGAAGCTTCACAGCAGCAGTTCATATATGACAGAAAACTAAAGAACCACTGAACAAGCAATGAACACACATCTGATATCTAGAAATTCAGGTAGTTAATAAAGGAAGCTAATGATATCAAAGAAAAACATATATGGTGAGTAAAAATTTCAACCATATTACAAAGAAATGAAAAAGTTGTAGTAGTAGAAGTCCTTCTCCAGTTCAAGAAGGTAATATTGTCAGTGACTGGAAATAAGGAACCTTTATTCTACACAACTGTTTCCTGTGTGGTGGGATAAAATCCCCCTGAATTCAGTGGGACAAGAATTTCACTGACTATATTTATCCTTTCTGCAAAAAATTGTATTCTCACCCATTTCAGAAAGAAACACACTAAATTAAAGTAGAAATCTTTAGAAGGGCTGATCTTTCAGCCATAACCTCGTGTCTTCACACCATTTTTCTGTTGTTTCAAATTGTAGGTATGGTGGAAAGTATCTGATATGTTGTATTAAAGTCTATTTGAATTGCATCGCTATGACAA
>NW_008794888.1:6397549-6409832 GCF_000699145.1 Aptenodytes forsteri | reverse complement strand
GATTTTTGTTCTCTTTTACAATACCATGAACTTTCAGAATTGCCAATTATGTTGTTTTCATAAGAACATAGATCAAAAAGGAATAGTAGGCTAGAATCTTTCTTAATAGAGCGTGCAAACCCTAAAAGATATACTGCTAGTGTTTACATTAAAAAAGCAAGAGAAGCTTTTGATAGATCTAAGAAGGAGTCAAACTTCAAATAAGAAATCAAACAATAATTCTCTCTGAAGGAACATTATCCTGTGGATGCCAGTGTGGACCTGTACACTGTTCTATTGTCTAATGCACAGTATTCTTAAAAATTCTATGCAGGCTTATAAATATCTAATGGGTATTTACTGATGGATGGCCTGCCTTCCACCCAACTGCTACCAAATGTGAATATGTCTGCTTTGTTCTTCATGCTTCCCATATAATTTCTCTTTTATCTTAATATATCCCTAGTTAAAGAATAATTAGAGGTTATGCCTAGTATAATATGTATTGTAATCTTGCCTCTGCCACCTCTTTTTTCAAAGATCATTGGTGTCAGTGGAAAATAAAACAGTAGGTCTTTAACTGATACGTTATTGTGTCAAAATGATGCCTCAAAATGGTGAAAACCTGGAGGGTACCAGAAGGACAGTGGACCATCTAAGTTTTAATATCCATAAGTGGAGAAGTTGTGGTAAGAACAGCTCTTCCAACGGGCCTTTCATGTGCCATAGGACTTTGATGCGTAGGACTGTTAGGAGGCCAGCAATATCCAAATGGTTCATTAGCAATGTTCTTACTGGGATGGCAAGCAGAGAGGTAAGACTACTGAGGACTGGGCACTGAATCCTCCATTATTAGCCAGCACATTATGGAAATTTGACCTTGACTTCATACCACATCTGACAATGGGATTCAGTGTTATTGGAGGTGCTTCAGCAGCCCAAATTGTGATGGCTTGTACTGTGGCACTGCATGACATTTAATTCCATGGAGACTGGCCATAGGCTGTTTGTCAAGAAATAATGAAAGTCTGTTGGGACCAAATTCATTCTTTATGGATGACCAGCAGTTGACAAGCTTACAGCAGAAACAAAGAGGAAAAAAGGAAAAAAATACAAAAAAAAGGGAAGTACATGAAAATAAGAGTTTTCAGTAATATGTGCAATGACATAGCAACATCTTACACATACATATGATTCGCTTCACACCTCTTGTATCATTGGTACTGGACCTAAAGCCTCACTACAGGATATTTTTACTACACTGAGAAAGAAAAGGGTCCAGACCTTGCAGTAATGAACCTGCTTCCCAGCAAAGATTTTGATTAACATTTCTATTTCAGCTTAAAAAAAAAGGTGTAACGCCTAAACCTTTTGCAGCTAGCCTTGCTAGGGCTGCACATAGAGAGGTTTCTTAATTTCTGATGTTTGGCTAATGACCAGGGAGACCTGAGCCATTGGAAGACTCAGTTTCCCGTATCTTGGAAAGAAAGTGTTTAATCTCCCAGAGGGATTGCTAGCAGATTCACTTGAAAGCCCTTCTCAATGTGACATATGGATATGCTGATAAAATGCAACTCAACACCACATTTTTGGTTACAGGGAACAATCATCTTTATTCATTCTAACACCTAATGGAGTGATCAATAGTATTTTAATAAAGCCCACTGTAACTCATATTTAACTCAAATAAGATTTTATATTGTATTTCGATTAAATTACACTTTCTGCCATGCTTTACTGTCAATTTCTGCTTTCCTCTCCATTCATAAATTTTTGTTTCACAAATGCATGTGTGACCCTCAGGGCTCTCCATACCTTTTCTAATATTCCTGTGATGTTATGCATAAATACAGCCTTGTGCTCAGAAATTCTTCTATAGAGCTGAAATATCTCCATTTCCTTCTGTTCAGCAGCAGCACAACTTACTTACCAGAACAGAAATGGAAGAATCAGAGAGATTATTACATCTCTCAGTTTTCTGGTAAAGGGATGAAGACCATTGTTCCATAAAGGGAGCTCAGGACTCTCTCAGTCTTTCTTATTGCATGACATGAGTGATGCTTCTGACACCGGGACGTAAGAAAGCAGAATGAAAAATGAAAGGCACGGCGCAGAATCAAGAACAAGCTGATTCCCCTGAACGGCAAGGTGCTGAACACTTGCCAAAAGTTAAACCACAAGAATTTGTCATAGAGACTTCTGCCCAGCCCCCAAAGAATTATTTTTCTTAGTCTTCACATTCAATGCCTCTCTCCCCTTCTTCCCCCCCAAAAAAACATCTGGCAGCTGTGTTTAAGTTTAACCAGATCTCTCAAGTCTGCAGCTTTACTGACTGCAGTGAAAAATGAATTACAGGCCCAAGGAAAAGAGCAAATAGTTCAGGATCAGATTACTTTAAACCTTATCCGACCTACCAAGTCAGCTTACTCACTGTCCCACTTGGAGATATAAATTACATGGAATTTGAAAGCCTGTCCCAATTTTTTCATTTTGCCCCAGCCCTCCAGTCCAGGAGGCTTCTTATTAGGTTCTGGCTGACCTTTTCATAGATCCAGTCTTCAGGGGAGGGAGGGGATTGTTGTCGGTTGTGGCGGGGGGTGGGGGGGTGTCCGTACAAAAAAACTTATACTTTGACAAAACAGTTCTGTCAAACCCCCAAAACAGTGGCATTTTGGTAAGGAAGCTAATGGCATAGTCGTGAATGAAGGTCACATTACCAAAGAAGGTCATCATCCCTACACGAAAGAGGGGGACACTGAAGATTTGAAAGAAAGCATTACCAGAATATTGTTCTGACATGGACCAAACAATACCTTTTCTATAAATCAATTTCTTGGCCAAAGTTGAATTGCTTTTGAAAAAACGTCACCTCTTAACTCCTCATAATTGTCTCCTTTCTGCAATAAAGAATAAATAAATAACCAGTGTGATGAAAAAGCATTTTTAATCAAACAGATGAATAAGAGGTCATTATTCACTAAAAGTATTTCTTTTCCAATGGTTCTGTGCTGTATAGTAAAATTTGTTAACATTGTACAAAGGCAAAATAATATTTTTGTTTCATCTTCCCTCTGCAGTAACATTCGTGGAATATGTTTGTGTCATTTTATCTAATAATCATTTTTCTTGTGCAGTGTCTTCCCAGGTCTTGCCCTCTCTCTCTATGTGCATTGGGTTAAGGTAGAGCTGGGAAAATATATATAATCATTCATAGCCTAGCTCTGAGTCCAGGCAGGAGTTCACACCTTCCAAGGGCTCTGTTTTGTTTTATTGGTATTATTATGGAAAATTAAACCCCTGAGAAAATGCTATACAGTTTCTTAAAATTGTATATTTAACATATGTATCTCTGTAGTCGCTATCCAGAGGTTCTGCAAGAACGTATCCTTGGTTTTTATTTGGTGACAATCTTCCAACATTTTCCAACATTGTCTTCTCTACCTTGTTGCTGTGAGTGCAAGTTTAAGACTGTATTTCTTCAGTCTTAACTCTCAGACAGTATTCTTCCAGAAAGCCTGAGAGAATTACAGCACTGTCTATCAGTACAAGGCTGCATAAGGATGCAGTTGGGTCACAGTACATTCTGTTGCTGGTAGTAGGTTTGTAGGATGTTCATTTCATTTTAGTTGGCATCGTCAAAGCTCACTTTGGTTTCCTAACTAAAGCTGGTTCTGAAGAAAACCAGAAACCCCTTTGGACTCTGCAAGTAAACCAAAAATCTGTATCTCAGGTAAAGCTCAGTGATTCCTAACCGTAACAAGTTTGGTGCTCTATTGTCTTCCACAAAGGTGAAGACTTCTGCAGTTATACATGCTGGTTCCTTAAAAGCCATTGGTCATAAAGAGAACTGAAACCATGACTGTTACAGCTAAAAGCAGAAGCTTCTCCAGGTTTAGCTAAGCAACTAAAAGCTCCCAGCTGAGACTAGTGCCTCTCTCACATCCTTAGTTGTTCAAGAACACTTAATACACAAGCGGTGTACTGGTATAAGCATGCAGTGGGATAGCTTATAAAAAATACAAGTGACTTCCTGCACGTCTTGGTCCACTAAAACATGATATATACTCAGCGAGTATCCCCTTTCAGTAAAACACAAATTGTAGTTCTCTCTGCCCCAACAACAAACGGGCATGAATACTTTGTCCCGTTGCAGCTAGAAAATAATTTTTTAGGAGGCTCCCTTCAGCTGTACAATATCTTATAGACAATATAGGGGCACCACAAGCCTTCTATGAGTTAAAGAACAGAAAAATTACTTCCTCGAAAGAGCAGTTACGTTTGCCCATTACAGTTTATTTGCTTAGCAAAGACCGTCAGAATAAAAATGATGCATTTCCTGAGAATTATAAAGAAAAGAACGAGTATTTGAAATATCCATTTGCAGCAAATTATCGATAAAATAGTTAAGTGTTGGCTTATTTTTCTAGCGGTTTCTGGAGTAACAAGGAGCCAGCACTCCTATTAAAAGTATTTCCCACATGAAAAATCCGCTATTAGTTAAAAGCAGTTGACATGCATTGTCAGCACTGCAGAGCTCGGGAGATAAGGCCCTTTGCCAAGGTGAACAACTTTCTAAAGGTATCAGCTGGTAAACACTTGGGGCCATAAGATCTACTGACTTTCAAACAAATTGGGATTGTTGTGATTTCCCATGTCTTTCCAGTTAAGGACACTGGAATGGGGAAAGTCTGTAAAGAAATCAAAGACAAAAGCAATCAGCCAGCCCAAGAAGTCTATGAGGTGAGATATCCAAGGTGACTTGGCCAAGTTGGCATTCCCAGCCAAAAAGGCAACTGAGTCTACAATGAACTGGGAAAGCAGGAATGAGGGACTCCATTAGTTCGACAAGCAAGGCCTCTAAGCGTGCCCAGATTTGCACTGGGAGTTTATTAAAGTGGGGGTTTTTTGGGGTTTTTTGGGGGGGTTATCAGCAGTATAGCTTAGCTGGTGAAATTTCTGATAGGAGCAAAATAAAATAATCGCTCCAAAGATACACAGCCTTCTGCTCCAGAAGGGTATACACAGCTGCTGGGATGCAGAACATTTACATGTCCATTCAGTTGTCATGTCAGTGGCTGCTGTGGCTGCTGAACTACTCTAATCCAAATAGTATTTCTACCTACAGGCAACACCTGAATGTAAAAAAGAAGAAATAAAAAGATCTCCATACCTTGGGAGACATCCAGTCTCTGCCTGTACGTTTCTGCCTGTGTTTTCTAGGTTCTTGAGGTTGGTGAGTGAAACAGCACTACATTTCACATTTACTCTGAATGACATATCCTGGCTGCACAGAACCTCACTGAAACAACCTTGCAAACTACAGAATTTCATATTCCAGCTAACAGGACAAGATAGCAATACAAATTGTACTTCTTAAGGTGTTTTGCTAAGCCCGTATAGAGAATGTTAAGCTTTGCACCACTGTACCCATTAACACCAGTGGGAACAAAATAGGTGAATCATTTGTGTCCCCAGGTGTGTATGTCCTAATTTTGGAGGGATCATTTGATAGAGATACAAGCAAATGCCTCGCTTAGCTTCATAAAAAGAAGAAGCATCTAGAGTCACTCTGGACGCCCCAGACTTGCACAGCTTTTTGTGGCTGTGGCTTTGTTTCAGAGCAGCTGCTTCATCCCACCGTCACCACAAGGAGATCCGCTGTCTCATGTCTCTCAGATCTGCATGCAACCTCAATGATCTCCACATCAACATCTGCCACCAGCTTGTGAGGGCCATCAGCTACAGACAAAAGGCTTTCCAGAGGGTCTTATCACCTCTGAATGAACCAGCAAAAATGGACTTTGCAATAACTTTAAAACGGTTGAAAGAGCCTAGAGATGCTGGGCAGAGTCCATAACTCGCAACAACAGCTGGATCATATGCTGTAAAACCAGAGAGACCTGTGGGCTAGAAATGCTGTGTTGGTGGGTGAAAACACAAACATGTGGACCTGGGAAGACAGATGAACTCTACCGTGATACCTTGGGAAATATGGAAAGTGAACTCATATCGCCTAGCAACTGCGCTGTGTAAATACAGCTATATAGTTGTGATTCAAGAGCAGCCTGGCCACGAAGACAGGGTGAATTAACCCAGCGCCTATCTTGGTTGTTCAAACTCAGTTACAACATAGTCAGACAGAAATCTCTTCTGGCAGCTGAGTCAGATAGGAGTAGGAATTGAAGGTAGTCACTCACTATGAAGATCAAGCTGTGGATCTCACAAATACTTTACTGCCATATAGCACAGAAAACCTCTCCTTGAAATTCTCTGCACCTGCACACTGATAGGCAAAGTCCAGACAGGATCTCCCTGTAAAAGGCTGTTTTCTTGTTGTTTGGATCCAGGGTTTCAGCTCAGCCCTCAGGCAGCTGGTATAAATTAACAGAAATCCCTTGACTTCAGTGTAGCTTCTTTGACTTAAAAAAACCTAAGCAATGTAAATTTGTCAAGGATCTGATACATGAACATGTTGAAAATTGAGATCTAGATGAAGAATAGTTATGAAAAGGCTTGAATCCAAGACTTAAGACTGAGTATATTTTTTGTTAGGTTTCCAACAGCAATTCATGTTGCAATAGGTAAATGGGAGAATTAAAATGACCTCAAACAGAGAAAACAAACAGTATCTTTGAAATCAGAGGGATCTGATCCTTTCTAAATTATATTGGCAAAGTCTTAATTTTGCAGAACTGATGGCTTTTGGTTTATCTCCTCAGCACAGTTAATCTGACAATGTGCTACTGTAATTATAAGCCAAGGCAAACTTGCATACATTCTAGGCAGAGTATTATTTTAACAGAAAAAAAGAAGAAATATGCTATTGTGCATTAATGACTTCATTAAACAAATTTCTTAGGATTTTGGGAGGGGGACTGAAATGATAGGCAAGAATTATCTTCTTCAAACATCTGGGAGCAGAGCACAGCTGGCTCTCTATTGGAGCTTGGCACTCAGCGTGCTATGAGACATACTTGAGTACATAAGAGAGGCTCTTATAAAGCTGAATCATTTGGGCAATTAACACTCAAAGTAATTTTCACACAAGCCCTTGATATATGAAATTTGAGTTTTCCATAAGTGACAGGCAGGCTTCTGTCTGCAGACAGCTCCAACTTTGCCGTAGCACTTCAAGGTTTATGAAGGGGAAAATGCTTTCAAAGATGGAAGGTGCTTTAAACAAGTTTTTCTGCTCATTTGAAAAAGAAGACTTACTGACAATGTTTTACTATTATGGACCTGTCCAAAGTTAGTTACCTCACAGGAGATCAAAGGGAAAAGTTTGAAAGTTCTACATTGCAAGCATATAATGTCTTAGAGGACTAAAAAAATAACTTTTAATTGATTTTCACCTCTTGCATAAGGTCCACCCAATTACATTGGGTGTAAGCTGGAGATTCTCTCTTAAGAAGGCACAGGGTTTTGCTCACATTTTCTGCAGACAACAACAGCTTAAGGTAATGGCAAGAAATTGAAATAGACGAGAAAAAAATATGAATTTGATAAGTGTAATTACTTTGGATCAAAATTCCTGGAAAGTCATTGATTTTTAAAAAATATATATTAAAAACCCAACAAAATTTAAGTTGCCTATTAATGTTAAAAGGCCACTTAACTAGGATAATATGCAAGGCAAAGTCCTGATGGATACCTAACAGACTTGAGCCCAAAGTTCATCTTATCTTGGATGGACTTGCTTATGGAATCTAGATAAATTGGTGGCAGGAATCTCTGCTAACACAAAGCAGCTGCAGACTGGAGACAGGATAAATTCTAGTCATGGAGGTGGCATATTTCACACTAGCTGACAGCATGGAAACATTACCAGTATGTTTCACCTACACGTCACTCTCCAGTTTCTTTTCACAATCATAATGCTATTCTTTACCAAGGTTAAATAGGACTTCTCTTGTCTTTTCATGAAACATGAAACAGCAGCTCTGCATTAGAACCAGGGAATTACAAGCCTGAGCTGTAGAGTTCCTAGTCCCCCTTCCTATGGGATATCCTATAGATGAGCTGGAGGTAAATATAGAATTGTTCCTCATCAGAGAGGGTGACATGACAAATAAAGGTCAATAAAGGCAGTTACAGATTTTTCTTTGAAAGCTTGGTCCATCCAAACAAAGTGTGTTTTAGATAAATAAAATGCAATATTACTGATCTAAAGGTAAGCAGTGAAGAACTGAACCCTAGTAACCAGTGAGTCGTATTTACAGTTCATAACAAAGAAACAACCCAACATACTTTGTAAGGGTGATACAATTGGTGAAAAAACTCATTCCTTGGATGAACCAGCAGGCAAGCGCTGCGATGATTTTAGTTCCCTGTCTGGCACTGCTCACCTGATGCTGGCACATTTCCTGCATACTGGAATGGCATGTCCAGTTCTGTTGTTGACATTTTAAAGAGGATGTTGAAAAACTACAGGGTGTGCAGGGAGGAGACACAAACATAGCTCAAGGGATGGAGAAAAATATTTATGGGGAGCAAATTTGATCTTATCTCAAAGATGACTTGAGACAGACATGATTAGTGCATTAGTAACCTTCCTGGGGAGAAAATAGCATATACAAAATGGTCCTTTAATCTTGCAGAGAAAGGCATAACAGACAATTTATGGAAATTGAAATTGACCAAATTCATATTAAACATTTTTAAATGAGTATGATTAACCATTGAAATTCACTGAGCATAACAGGTTCTTGTTCTCTGTGGCTGTGGCTGTGCTAATACTTAAAAGAAGCCAAGGCTCTCATCAGCAAAGCTAGAATCTTTCTACCTAGATGTGGGCTAAATGGATCATACTCACACTTTTATGGCGTCAGGTCAAGACTGGCTGTGTTTTCTGAAGTAATATGTAAGCTGAAACACAGCACAAGCTATTGGATCAATCCAGGAGTAACAGTGTGAGACTGACTGGCCAAGCACTTGGACTTTTTCATCCAAGGGTCATGTTTTACTTCGCACACCTACAAATCTACACAACCTTACTCATTCGCAAAATGTCTCGAATACCCATACTTGCCCAAAGCAAGCTTGCTTGCAAAAATCGTTTACCTGCCTGGAGGGCAAGTACTGCAAGAGGTAATAAAACGAGCATTACAACTGTGCCTCACGCATGAATGAAGCCAGTAGATATTGCCTCCTGGAAATAACAGTGCAGGAGGCCTATCAGCTGCTCAGGTACTGTTTAACCTGCAGGCATTGCTGTTTGTGTTGCTTAACACAAAAATGTGTTACAGTGTTATCACTCACTCCAGCAGATATAGGACTGCTAATTATCACATCATGTAGTCACTTTGCAGTGATATAAATAGCCCAGTTGGTGTCATTTTACATTATCCAGCAGAGAACCTCCAAAGCCTGGGTAGGGCATGGAAGTTGCTTAAAAAGAAAAGCAGGTCACTTTAAAGATGGATGCTGTAATTTCTCCCCACATGCTTCAGATGCTGCTGTTTGCTTGGATCAAGTCAGTAGAGAAGGAAAATTGGAATGACAAATAGGGTGATGAAAAAGATGAATTAGTAAATAGTCCTATTGCTGAGAATTCACCAAAAGCAGAGGTGTAGAGGCTGATATGAATAATATTTGCCTCAGTCTCTCCTAGATACTATACTTCACAGTTCCCCCCTCCAAATTAGTTCCATAACTTGCATCCCTTTTTCCTCCCTTCAAATGGTCATGTTTCCTTGTTGCCAACAGAATGGCTTTTTCTAGAGCCCTGCCTTAAGGACCTCTGATACTTACCCTTGAGGACCACCCCACAGCTGAGAAATTCTGCTGTATCTAAGCTGGACTGCTTACTCAAGTAAGAGGTTCAACACAATGGCAGATTGTAAATGGGAGATTATGCCTGATGAATGGGACTCCCAAATTTCAAGCTGAGATTTCCAGTCCATAAGTAGATAAAATCAGGAGGGAATTGTGAAACACAGGCTGGTTTGGACCATTTGTGCACATGCATATGTCTGGAACAGCTAGAAATTCTGGACAAATATCCCACATCCTTAAACTCTGCTTAGATAAGATTTCCAGGCAGTAAACATATCTAAATGGGAAAAAATGTTCGAAGGAGTATTATTATTATTCTAAGCATCTGTAAGAAAAGATTAGAAAAACTGGGAAGTGCAGACCTAACTGTTGGAGAGGGAATTGACAGAGAAGGTTATTAAAACCAAGCTGAGCAAAGGAAAATTTAGGCAGTCTTAATGAAAATTTGCTGACAGTGAGATATTGTGCTAAGTAGTAGAATCACTAAAAGGAGGCAGTATGGGCCTCATTTCACAGCTGAAGAATGAAGAGAATAATCCCAGTTAGATACTTGGAAAAGGAGGTGACACAGGGGTCTGAAATTTGTTTCATCTTTTTCCAAGTTCTGTAATCATTATTGGCACTGTAGTCCTTTCATATGCAGTACATCTTGCTTGTGTTGTCTCTGTGATATGTGAGCAAGATCCATTTACTAGGAACCACATGGATTTTTACCATAGCCAGCTTGGCTCCAGGAACAGCATTTGGCTTCCCTGTGGCTGAAGGCTGGAAGTTCTTCCAGTGGCAGGTTGCCATACATCAGCATAGATAGCACAGGTTACCAAAACAAGGTCTATGATCTTCCAAGGATAATTCATTCTGAAAGACTGGCTTGTTCTGCTTGTTTTCAGGTAGGTAATTTTGCTTTAAGACATCTAAAGAATAAATATTTTCCCAGTGTTTCTTTTCCAGCTGAATAGCCATATGGGTTGCCACAGGGACAGTACTTGATTAACAACAGGAGAGAAGACAGTCCAGCTCAGAGTGCATCAAAGTCCGGTTCCTCTCCCTCAGGATGTGGTCCACGCTCTGGAAATCTGAGGCCTTCTGTCCAACTGCATCCACAGCAAAGGAATTATACAGTCAGAATGTAATAAGGGGGTCTTGACAAGGAGATGGGGAGTCACTAATTAAGTGAATTAAGGAAAACCTGGATGAACACCTCTTCAAGTGTCCTTATGGAAAGGACAGTACCTCCAGGGAAGTATGCCCTTCCCTCCAGATGGCATTTATTCACATAGCATGGTCATCTAAAAAGTATAAAGCCTGAAGAATACGGTCTGGGACACTAAGGAAAGGATTCTTTGCAAGCAGAAGGCCGTGCAGCCTCTGTGGAAAGAGGAATAAAATTTCTACAGCATTGGACATGAAGTTCTTCCCCAAATTTGCACTGAACTCACACACATTTTGTGTCATAAATTCTTTAAGGTGAGGAAGTGATTTGCAAGCTCCAAAGCAATCTTAGGATATTATTTTCTGAGCAAACACCTCTAAAATGAATGTTGTAAATCTCATCCGTTCCTTGAGATGACACTCAGCCACCTGCATGTCTCAAGGCAGAACCAAAGTTTTTAAAAACTTGCATACAGCTGCCCAGGGAATTTTTCATGCACATCTCAGGCCCTATTTGCTATGCAAATTGGATAGCAGCATGCCCAAAATAACTTACATGTCTGCCTGCCTATTTGCAAATCGGACAATGTAAGTTAATCAGCAGCAGAAGACTGGGTCCCCACTGCAAAGTACATAGATTTACAATTTATAAATCAGCAAGACCTCTCTATTGCTGCCTCATAACTCAGTTGCCCATTGAAATTACCGCCCATCTTGCATACCTCTAGCAAATTTGTTTTTCTTCTGCCAGTCTTTCTAACAGCGCCGTTTGTAAGTATGCCACCACTCTATGGGCCAGCTCCAGAGCCCATTGAAGTCAACAGAAAACCTCTCATTAGTTTCAGCAGCCTTTGGAGTAGGCAGGAAGTAAATAGGCATATTGCATGCATTGTTCTTTAGAGGCTTTTCTTCATGCCAAATTACTCAAGGTACAATTGTGAAGAATTCAGAAGTGGTTTGATGGAGATGAACATGTGTTCCGCAAAGTCTACACAGCTGGAGCTGAAGCCCAAGAACTCAGAACATAGCATGTACTGTGTGATTTTACTGACATTTCAACATTTTTCCAAATATTAATTCACAGCACTTCTCAGGGGACTCAGCATAAGTAGTTGCGACAGACCAGACAGGATAACCCTTTTATGCACATTATCTCCACTCTTGCATTTCACCTCTAACAACACTGCTGTGATGCTTACCTCCTTAAGCTTTTTGGTGTTTTAAAGACAGCTGGAAATTCTATTAACCAAACATTTTTCCCTTTCAAAAGAAAGGGAATGCTGCTTTCTTTGGAAACAAAACTTTTAGCAGGAATGAGTCCATCTAGATGAATCTCCTGTATGAGAAGCATTTTCAGTTTAAAAAAAAAAAAAAAAAA
>NW_008794888.1:6352212-6396838 GCF_000699145.1 Aptenodytes forsteri | reverse complement strand
AAAAAAAAAAAAGAAAAAATGTTGAAATGACCTATTTTGATGTGCCTGACAAAGTTATATTTTCCATTCCATCAAAGTTCTATTTGCAGATTATTTTTTAGCAAAATAAATAAAACTAATGCTTTGAAATGACCACAGTGACATCTTTTTTTCTCACACCAATTCATTATCATAATTGTTTCTGTTAATGCATTTCCACATTTTGCACGTCTCACCTGATTTGTGTACTGAAAATATGACAAGATTATGCCTTCCTCCCCACCTCCTGCCCAGCTTCCTGGGGTTGGGAGAACTGGGGTTTCACCCTTCATGTTAGCAGCTCATCACTGACACCTTCTGTTATTTTGTTTGTGTCCATGCAAGCTGCTGCATTTTTAAATCCTTTAGCCAAGCAGCTTGCTTATACATCCTAGATCAATGTTGCTTAGAGGAATATTGCAATCGATCCCTGCCCTTTTCTTGAATGAAGTGCTCACTGCAGCACTGGTAACTCTGTGCTAAATATGCACCATGCCTTGGACACAAAGCACTCTAAGCATTTTGCAACCCTAAATTTAGTGTTTGCTGGCCTATGAACCCAGCCCAACAGGCAGTACATGCCAAAAGCTCAGGCATGTTTCCTTTGCAAGGTAACACTGCAGCATAGCTAAGTGAAGAAGGGATTTCTATACCTCCCCTGGGTAGCTGCGTGGGGACTTTTGTTCTGTGTGAGTGCAAGCAGAAGGACACAGACTCTGGGGTAATTTTCTCCATCCGGCATAAGTAAGTTTCTATTTATCTCGGTGTGGCTTTGTTAATATTAGACTAAAAGTCTGAATGACTGAAGGGTGATAGGAAAAGCATAGGCCATGTATATCAACATAATCAGATTTTAGACTTGCAGACCTCGGGGATGGCTGCATTTGAAGTCATACATAGTTGCAAGGGAATTAAATACAATTCTCTGATACATGATCATAAGGTTTAGTCGAAGACAGCGGCATTGCTTCCATTTATTAGGCATAAAGCACTTATGATCATGGGATGTTTGGTAAAATACACATGAACTGCTCTGCAGTAGGCACCTACAAACAGCTGGATTTTGGGAAGGACCAGGAGGTCTTCCTCTCTCCCTGAAAACTCTTACTCCTTCTTTTCAATAGGATTTGGAAAGAAGACTAAAAGGAGTGAGCTTTCAGCAACGCTCAGCCTAAATCAGCATCTTTCCCATTGCTGCTGGGAGCTCATGTTGTGACAGGTCATTGCAAGATCCATAGACGCGAAGATGAAAGCAACTGAACTTCTTGAGGGAAAGGCAGAAAGGATAAAGCTGGAGGTAGCAGCAGGATGCCACAGGGTGGGAGGGTAAATCTGGAAAGAAACCTTGAGATCTGCTCTTCCCTGCCTGGCAGGGCTTGAGCTGTTCTTGCCTCCCCTAAGAAGGCTTGCTGTTTCTGTAATGGGGTTGTTATCCTTTGAAGGCTAATTATACTTCCCAGAAAAACAGACAAAAACAGAGATGTTGGGAGAGGGTGAAGTTCTAACAAAGTGAACTTTGTGAACCTAGCAGAGACATATGGCAGGGCCTCTCCCCATACTGTCCAAAAACTCATATCTGAAGACACCCTCCTAGTCTAGCGGAGGGTGCCGTTATCCTGTCTTACCCTAGCCTATCATGTGAATTACTATTTCCTAACTCTTGGTGTTCTCTAAGTAAGTAGCTCCCAAAGCTGTTTGTAGGTGAGCCCAGAATGAGCATGCACTGAGCTGGTCATTGCTTTCTGGCTTTCAGACTTTGAGCTTTAGTAAAAGTCAAAGAGTGCGGGCTTTTAGGAAAGGGGAGACTAATTTTGATTCTTTCATCTGGGATGACTCATACAGGGAAAATATTCAATTTAAAAATATTTCAGAAGTAAAATAATGGTTTTGCTTAAATATAAAATTGTCTTTTTGACTTAAACAAAACTAAACATCCCAAATGCCAATGTTGTCCTTTTCCATAAAAAATGGTTTCCATAAAAATTTTGGTGCTTGTGGAAGATAACAATTCTTGTGTGTCATGCTCCATCTTCTCATCTAGTGCAGGGTGTCATAGCATGATTTCATCTCCAACACTGCCCTATGGTAGCGCCCCATGTCACCCCCATGATACACATCTCTGCAGGCACAGGAATTTTGCAGGCTATTTTTAGCCTTCACCATTTGCTTTGCATTAGAATTGGATAAATCTGGCTGAAACTGAAAAGTTTAGTAATTTGGCACTACTTAGCCCCCAATAACTACAATATATGGGCACAAGTCAGTATTGAGAACTCTGGAAATTGTGCTGCTATTTCTTTGGAGTACTCCCTCAGCTGCCGTGAATAGGGCCTGTATGTCTGGCAGGCAAAATCTGTCAAACACAGGGAGACTATACCCTTAGCTCTTTGATCTATAATGTTCATTAGTATCCTGCACGTTCCCAAGAAATTGTTGCTTTGATTTTCATCTGGTTTTGTTTAAGTGTGTTTGAGTTCATGGGATGTTTTGATTGTCTCTTCAATATTTTTACACACAAACTCTCTGCTATAAAGCTGCCATCTGTGTCTGAAATATACACCAAGCATGCTGGGGTTTTCCTCCCTAGAGAGCTCCTGTTCTCTGTGAAACACTGAATAAAATTCATATGGGTGTTTCAAAGCCAAATAATAATAAAAAAAATAAATAAAAAAAGGAAAAAAGAAAATAGCTTTTGCAGGATTGAGGGAGTCAGATTTAACCATCTTTACCGGCATTATGTCATCCAAGCAATGTTCTTGCTACAACAATAAAAATATTGTTGCAGTTAGCCTGCACAATTCATCCTCAGATGACACCACAAATATTAGGAAGCTTGTGCTACATGTGAGGTTTACACCCTCCAGACCAGAAAGGCATAGAGGAGAATTTGGCTTGTACAACAAAATGGCAGCAAACACGGAATAAAGCTCATGGGCACCACTTAATGAGCAATGATGAACATTTTTGGTGGCTGTAATTAATGTCCTTTCATTGTCACTGGCCCAGCCCTAACCCCCGATGCTGCACTGGGGACCAGTGACATTGCTTTACTGTCACTTATCTAGTCTGTCCACTGAGGGCACATGAGGACCGTCTTAAAGATGAGTCTCACCACCAGTTAGGGTAGCAAAACTTTTGATCATAGACTCTAGTAGGGCCAGCAGCTGCCCAATGGAGTATGGGACATCCTGAGTTTTCCAGTGTCCTTAGCAGGTCACTTAGACCTAGACCTAGCAGATGACCATGTCAAAATACCGGCAAGACTTTTACTTAACCTGGGCAGGCAGTGTCACACGAGCAATGTGGGCGAAAGCCAGCTATGCTGATTCAGCCCTCTGCTTTGATCCACAGCCTGGAACACTCCCATGTGGGATTCCTCCGCTTTCCATGAGTGATTCATATTATAATAATGCTCAGAAGCCCGTTCAGGAGCCAGCTGCCATACTGATGGACATTATAATAACCCCTCATTATGGGCTGGACTGGCTGCCATCTGTGAACTCCATTATGAAAAGAATTGACTCCACTGTGGATTTCTTTGCTGCCTTCAACTGGGAAGTCTGGATAGTTAAGGCTAACTCTGGTCACATGCAATAAAGGCAATCCCTGCCCCCAGGAGCTTCCAAAGGTTTATATTAGAGAGCAGGAAGTTGCAGTGTTGTGAGGTGACTTGCTCCTCTCTTCTGCTGATGGATGAAACGAAAGGTTCAGCTCTTGCTGAATAGAGAAATTGTAGGTGAACAATGCTGTCTTCAACAGCTACACTGGAAAGATTTCCTGATGCACTTCTTGGGACCTGCTGCAAAGTGCTATATCAATCAATCAGCTCATTCACTACTAAAAGCAGCAATACACTATATCGGACCTACAGATCTCAGGCATTATGCTCTGTGGGTGCTCGGTCAAAGCCCCTGACACTTATGTATTAATTAAGAATACAGCTGCTGTTGTCATGACACAGCAGTTACTCAGAGTTATCTGAGTTCCCTGCAAAATGAGAACAAATGCTCCAGCTTGGGAAGATTATTTAGTTTGTAACACAAAGCAAGTAGGTAGAGCAGGAAGCACTGCGGAAGAGTTAGTTCTTCATCATAGGCTTTGGCAGAATAAAATCTGGGTAAGGAATTGCCCATAGGGAGCAGACATAGGATTTCTCAGAAGGAATCCCTGAGAGACACCATTAAAACAGTGTATTTGTTGACTCCATCTGTCCCAGGCCTGGCTCATAACATTAAACCTTGTGTGACCGGGAGCAAAAAGAAAAACTGATGTCCTCTGAGCTGTGAAAAGATACTGAGGCACAGTTAGGGAAGGAAGCTGGGAGTCCTCATTTTTCACACCCTCCTCTTCTAGCAGTAGGTAACCAACTCGTGTACCATAATTGAAACAGAGAAGTCCTTTCACTTTAAACTGTGTAACAGCTTTGGTGCAAGTTGTTTATTTTTATGGCCTGGCACCTTTGAGGCAACAGAAAAATGATTGTTACCCTTACTGAAAACTGCATCTGTTTCTGGGATCAAGCACTGTGTGTTGTCCTTGCGGTATCATGGGACACAGCTGAAGATTTAGAGCTCTGGTATCCAGGGGAGTTTTTCCACTGACTTCCATGGGTGCCGGATAAGGCCTTTATTCATCTACTTTATGAATGTTCAGTATTAAATGTTTCTTTTTTACGGGGTTATTAGTGTATAGGTCTGATGTACACAGGACACTGGAAAGCATTTTTACTGCCAACCCTCTGTTTGAACC
The DNA here is from genome assembly GCF_000699145.1 of Aptenodytes forsteri. Lineage (NCBI taxonomy): Eukaryota > Metazoa > Chordata > Aves > Sphenisciformes > Spheniscidae > Aptenodytes > Aptenodytes forsteri. The sequence goes on along the minus strand of NW_008794888.1, from coordinate 6,392,071 downwards.
AATGGGCAGTTTGGCATATTATGGTCCATTATTTTTGACTGAGGCTCTAAACTTCACTGTAAAAATGCTGTCCTTGTTGTTAGTTTGCTATCCGGAGTGTTGCCATAAACACAGGTTCTTGCCAGCCAGGAGACAAGTAAGGTAATTTCTGATGATCTGATGAAACCCTGGTTACTCCCAGGCAGTAGTAGGATGCCTGAGATGGGATCACAGTGATTTAAACACCAGACTGAATAAGGAATGGGGCTGTACAGTCCTTCCAGAGATATATCTCCTCCTTGGCTATTTACCCACTCTACGCCAGCGACTCACACGTGAAAGGATAAACCAGGGCCTAACTCATACATTTTACCTGAAGACTAAGCTTTACATAAAGCCTCTTAAAGCTTTTAATGTGTATGACAGGCCAGTGAGCAGGAGATTCCCTCCAGGCTGGTGAGCATGGCATTTATTGACCCTGTTTTACCAATGTCGTTTTGGGGAAAGCTGTGGTTTCCTGCCAGCAGCAGCATTGGAAGGAGAGATGACAACCTGCACCTCCCGGAAGATTCCCACCAGCTTTTGAATAGCTCTACTGCATTTCATCTTACAACTTTATCTCTATAACAAACAAAGACATAAGGAAAACTTAAAACAAGAAAATGACACTAGGCAGCCCTGCTATACAGAGTTTGGACTCAGATTTTTTCCTAGCCAGTGATTTTAAAAGTTGGCATGGGTTTGAAAAGGGGTTTGAATAATTAATGGAAAAATAAGAAGAATGTAAATGGGGATGCTAAATATGAAGATAGCAGCCCCGAAGGTTGGGACAGCATCATCTGTCTGTGTGGGGGGTAGCACCCTATCTTGGAGTCTCCTATTGGCACCATTGTGGACAGGATCCCAGCCCCGGCTCCCCTCTCCCAGTCATTTATGATAGACAGGTGCAGGGTTTTTTGTGACAAACTAGAAAAAATATGAAAGCTTCCAGAGGCAGGAGCTTATCAACAATACAGCTAAGCAGTGAAGCTCTGTATAGCTTTTTCTTCCTTTGAAATCAAAGAGGATTTCACAACTGCCCAGTCTACATGCTTTTGCAAAGCTCACCTCTGTAGTGGTATAGTTAATAAATAATTGCACTTTTTTATCTCCCAATTTGAGAATGGCAGGTGTTTATATGCTTTAAAAGATTTCAGTAGGCCTTTTTTAAAATAAATAATAGGTCAGAAGCCTTATATCTTGAGCTCTGGATCCCAAAATAGATTTTTCAAATGGTAGATTTGTATGCCCAGGTGCCCTGCCTGCTTTGCTGCGAGAGAGCTGGGCCCGGCAGTGGGGCAATCAGGCACCTGAGAGGGGTTGTTGTCACTAATGAGACTTTTCCATCCTGCTCTTTGCTAAGAGCAGGGAGCTATGAGGAAAGCCCATGTTTCTGCTAGGCTGTGGTGCCTGGGCTGAAATGTAGGCAAAGCTGAATATTGTCACCCAGGAGATAAGTAGGGCCAGACCATTCCTGCTGCAGAAGGGAAAGGGGATGAGGGGACAAAGGTGGTGAACTGGCCATCAATGTGTCTCCAGGTGCTCCTTCCTCTTCCTCAGAGATGACAACAGCAGCCTGGTGCTCCAAAGCTTTGACATGGGCTTCCTCTAAGGACTGGTGTTACAGCCCCTAGGTACACAGCAACCTGCAATAAACAGGTTTAACCCAACAACACTCCTGCAAAAACTGGCAAGAGCCTTTAAATTTTCAGGAGTAGTGAATCCTGAGGTGGGGTAAGGGAACAGACTAGATGATTGCAAATACAGCATGTCCCACCAGCTCTGCTGAGCCTGTAGGAGCAAGAGGTCATTTTGTCATGGTTTGGGTTCAGTAAGTGTTCCTGGACTTTCACTGTGCTTTTAAAGGGGGGTTATTTTGAAGGTACTATATAACCTTTTTTTCTCTCCCTCATCACCAGACAGCTATGTTTCATGTTGGTTTTTCATGCAGAGTTACTTGTGCTTGCCACTGTGATCAGGTGAAAAAAGCAGATATCTTTAGCAAATTGATTTAAAACACACCAGGGAATAAAAGTAAATCAATTAAGGTTAAAATATCTGAAAATCAAAAATCAAACTCATGCTCATTCTTAATGATTCCTTCCTTCATCTGTTTTAATTCAAAAGGAGCTTCTTTGGCTGAGAAGGTTATTATCATCAACAAATGCTTTTCTTTAAAAAAAACAAAAAACAAAAGAGCTGTTAAGTGCTGAGTGCTAGCAAGTTTAATTGGCCGAGATTAAACATGCTTTTACAGAAATATAGCAACTACCCAGGAGGGCGTGGGGAAAGAAAAAAAAAAAAAAAAAAAAAGAAGTTTCTGTCTATAAGGTCTGTTTTATGTATTGAAATGCAGTAAGCTGTATCATTCAGCTCCTGTGTCTCAATAGTTTAGTCCAGAACCCTTTTCCTGGGTCTCTTCCCACAGATTCCCAGTCACAAACCTGGGATACTGCTTTCAGTTACTTTTAACCCCAAAAAAGGACAAATTAATCAGTAAATGAAAAGCTATAAAATGTCAGAATGAATTGGTATTTGGCACGAAGCTCCACAATAGAGAGAGGTGGATGAAAATACAGAGTGGTAACTTCATCCTAGCGTTACTACACTGACTGGTTTCCTTTTTCCAGTACACAGCAAATATGATGCACAACCCTACTAAGGCGGCTCAAGCCAAGGCACTTTACCTTATGTTCACAATGAACTAAAAGTATATGTATGTGGCTAGTTACTGCTGTTCAGCTAATGTGTGGTAACATGTTAATTCCTTGTTACTCAGTCACGTCTCATTGCTCTTAAAAAGGAGTTTAAATTTTCACCACAGCTGATGATTTGGATGACAGGACTTAAAACCTTGGGCAGATGTCAGCTTCTCCCCAGCTGGCCTCTCTGGGGTAGATGCATATGGAGTAGGTGTTGCCCAAGAAATCCAAAATCTTCCTCATCATTCTGATGAAAGCCAAATAAATCAAAAGAAGATCTCTGAGAAAAATCCCTTGACAAATAAGGTTTCCCGGTCCCCTATTAAAGGTTCCTTCCCACAGAGTTTTTGTAAACTTAGTTTGCAATGCATCTGGTAGACCCGAGTTGAGTTTCAATGTCTCATATTATTCATCTGAAAACTATGTGAGACTGTGAATCTTGATCCAAGTGAAGCCAAACTAGAATAATTCAATGACTTCTTTTAAGCCTTCCTTTGAAAATTTGAAACCATACCTGCACGTTCCTTTTCAAATCTTGCCATGAATGATTTGTTCAAGGGAGTTTGGGGAGGAGAAGTAATTGAATTCAAGTCTCCATGGCTCCTGCTCAGTGCCATCATTTCTTTACCATCCTTCCTGGCAGGGGATGAAGCACACAGCAGAATTAATAGAGACTCGCAGAAGGGCAGTGCGATGTGTCAGTCATCAGTATCCACTGCTTTGACTACAGACCTTTTCCAGCTGGATCTACTCATAAAAACCCTCAAAGCTCCAGCTGGAAATGGCTGGTGACTCCAACTGTGCCACTGTGACTCTGGGAAGCTCCTGCAGACAAATTAAAGCAGGAGGAGACTGATGGTCCCTTGATTCTGCACACACTGACCCCAGCACCTGCCTCTAGCCTCCTCCCTTGCTGAGCTGCAACATTAGCTAATGTGTTCTTGATTGCAGCCGCACTTAAGCAAATGAACTAATGGAAAGTTCTCAAATGCAGAGCAAACAATTAATTAAACACTTTATTTTTGTGCTGTTTAAGAAAGGAAAAATAAATGAAAATGTGACTTTCCTCCCCAGCCATTGCCACCTCTCACACATTTTCTTTTTATCAGCACGGCACCCGCTCTGCTAATGACCTGTCTTTTCATAACATAGACTTAATGGCTCAATCAACACCACTGTGTGACAAATAGGTTCAGTTAGTTTCTCAATCTCACCCCAACTGTTTACAAAATGTTTTGTTGGCATTTAGGGCTCTGTTTTCTGGAAATGAGTCCTGGACTTAGTACATGCTAGAAGATACCTCCCCTGTTCATCTCTGTAAGGACAAAACCCTCCTCCAAGAAGAGTCCTCCTAGTGATGGAATTGTTAAGTCTCAGAATTCATTCAAGATAAGCTTTTATAACCTTTAAACTGTGAGGATCCTTGACGCGGTAACTTTCTTCTGGCATTAAAAATTGTGTACCAAGAACTGTATTCCACAAGTATATAAACCCCCTAGAGAGAATCAGGATCCCTCTGTGGAAGAAGCTGGACAAACAGAAAAATCCATTCCCACAGCTTTGAACAGATACTAAGTTTAGACCCCTATCTTCTGCGGATGGTAGCATTTTGGGGCAGTTCTATCAGTCCACTCTGCAAAGGAGCCATTCAGAAGTGGAAAACTCAGGAGCAAGAAGATGGAGGGACCAAATAAGAGAGGTTGACTGGGCTTTGAAAAAGTTCCTAACCAAATAAACATCCTTTCTCAGGGATGTGCTCTGCAAATTCCTCTTCATCTATTCTCAGTTTTAAGGAGGCATAAAACTCTGTTGGAACATTGCTTCCGGGCTAAAACTTATATTGATGCTTTTAGTCAGAAAGCAATTTTATTTTGCATATTTGAAGAAAAAAAGGTCATGTGAGGGATCTCAAGCTTACAAAGTTTGAAACAAACAAACAAAAAAGGACAAAAACAAATTGAAGTTAGTTTTCCTGAAGATGCTCTTTAGTATTTACATAATGGGTTTGTATTTCTAAAGAGAAAATTTTGCAGACCATTGAACCACAGCACAGTGACTAAGTGAATTTGCTACTAAATCATTCAAAACAAGAGTTATTTAGCTTTTAGAAGAAGCAAAACATACTGTTGCATAAGGCCCTGAAAGGACTATTACAGTTTTTGTGCATCATTAAAGCAAAACCCCTAAATAAATGTTTAGTACATAGGTCAGGAAACCATAGCCTGTAATGAAGCTATGAATATTTATTATAAAACTACAGAAAGTGAGAAGTAGCTTTGGCCTAATAGTCTACAATGCAGCTGGCTGGATAATCTGAATATTACAAAGTCAAGAATTTACCAAAGCTGAATAACAGAAAGCTGCTATGCAAGTAAAGCAGCTAGAAATATGGGAAGAAACAAACCTCCCCACTGTATTGGACCAAAGGTGCCTGTGCCCCAGCCTTCTGCCTCTATTAGGGGTCAGCAGCAAATGGTGAGGGCCAGCAGCATCTCATGGCATTCAGTCATCTACTACTGCAAACAGGTCTTGTGAGAGGACAGTCCTTGCTGATGTGTCTTTCCCGTCCTTCCTAAACTCATCTTTCAGCCGTGTCCCACAGAACTCCATGATTCCAATACAACTCTTGAACAGACTGATCCTGTTCCTGTCCATGTATCCAAACCGTGTCATCCCTATGCTCACGTTGTATTGGAGACATGGGCACAGCCCAGATCTAGAGATGGCATGGTGTTTTCTGCCCTTGTCTTACTACTTTCCTCATAACTTCTGACAGAGGTTTTTGTTTCTCTGATTTGACTGACATTTCTGTACCTTGATTTGACTGATATTTTTGACCCCTGCCAAGCACAGGGGCAGTGTTTTCAGGGAAATCTGCAATGACTAATTTAGAGCCTACACTGCTTAGATAGCTGGAGTTATTTTTGCTGTTGTGCATTACTTTGCACCTAGCAACACTGAATTTCATTTACCATTTTATTACTCAGCCTCTCCATTTCATCCATCCGCAACTATTTATCTGCACCATCAACTTCAGGATTGTCAAATCTAAATAAGTTTGTGTTAATGCAAACTCTGTCACTTCACTACTTCCTGCTTTTCCCAGATCATTCATTAACATCTTGATCAGCTCCAGTTCCATGGTATCTTTCACTCTTCTGCACTGTGTTGTGACCACTTCTAACAGTGGTCATTGCAAAGTGATGACTTTTAGTAACCAGGTATTAATTTATAAGATTTTCTATCTTATCTTACAATGACTTTATACTTTACCCAAATATGATTATTTGCACCAATTTTTTGTTTTAGCCCATAACTGTGTTTTACCTTCCCAGAACATCCTGAAAATCCAAGCATATTTTATCAGCCTAAGGCATCCTTTTCAATATGTGCCTTGACTTCTTCAGTGAGCCAATGTATACATAACTTTCTCTTCCACCCACACTTCAATTTTAGACCTTTTTTTCCCAGATTCATTCCCTGTATGGGAATCTCCTGATTTCCCCCAGAGGAAACACCAAGACAAATAGTTTATCTAAATTTTCTGCTTACTATCTTCACTGGGTGAACATTCTACAGTTTAGAGGTTGCTAATAACTCCCTAAATGAGTAAAACTGAGAACTATATCCACCTCTTATCGCTGCCAGAGGGAGTAACCCCATCAATCTATCTGCATATTTATAACTTAACCGGGCCGACTCTTAGCTCAAGACAAAAGTTCAGATTCATAAAATGCTCTTGACCTTGAAGTTCTGGTGACTGAGTGTTCATTTAGTCACATCAGGCTATTAGTTTCTACATCACATAAAAGTTTTGGGTTTTTTTTTTTTCCCCCTCTCCTGCTATATTCTAGAGTTCATGTTAACAGATCTGTTCTTTCAGAAAAATTCAGAAGGCTTAACTTGTGTCACATAGCACCACTTAACCAATTTGTTAGATTTTTATTTTTACCTTACATCTGCCTTGATGGGTGTTTTTGTTGTTTGATTTTGTTGGGGTATTTTTCTTGTTTCATGAGATCATTGTGAAATACAAAAGTGCAGCTTATGCTGGCAACACAAAGAGCAGGTGCTTGTGGGTGACACACAGCTCTGTGTCATGAAGTTGTGCAGGACTGATCTCAGAGCCAGAGGACCCCGAAGGATGCTCTGATTTAATCAAAACAGCAGCCACTACTAGTTGCAATTATGTTGATGAAAGGTGTAATAAAGACTTTGAAGGTCTACCCTGTGCCTGTGGCCACATTTCTTCCTCCTTGGTGACCCAGATCTCATCTGTGCTCCTCCCTTCTGGGCTGGGACAGACGTCCCCAGGCGGCTTCGGGTGGTATGAGGGTAAAATACAGACATATGGCTGCTCAGTCGCTGGCAGATCTCTTTTTTTCTCTTTTTGTGCAGGAATCATACCCCTTCTCAATGAGAGGACAATACAGTTCCTAAATCTGTCTAGGACAAACTGACATAATTCCTGTAATGTCATATTCTAATTAATGCTGGTTATAAAGGGGGCCCCATTTATACCAGATTATCATCTGCATCTCTAGGCTTCAAGTCATTAATTCATCTTCTGAAGTAAACCTGTACACACAAGCCGTTCTTCACTGGAGAAAATAAACTTTGGCAACAGTTTTTCAATCTCACCTTCCCAAAGCTGAATTTCCTGGACATTAGTTTTTGAAACTCAACAGGATTTTTTAAAATTAATAAGGCAAATTATTCCTCCTTCTGTTGGAGGATGATTAGGATTTAGGGGTGGATTTTTCTGGTTTTTAAAAAGATGCATATTTCTTTTCAATTCCCTTAAGACAACACAAATTGTCTTGATCTAAATCATATAACCTTCTTGCTAACATTAATTAATCCTCCGTTACAGAAACACATTTTCCCACCGAGTGTTTCTCCTTCCCTCTGGCAATGCAGTCAACCAAAAAAAAAGAAAAGAAAAATCACATCCCTCACTCAAATGTGTGTGAGTGTGCACACACAGATACAGGGGCACCCCCACAAGAGTCTCTAGGAGAACCAGGAGCACATGGACACTGGAGATCTGCCCCATTTCTTCTCCAAATGAGACTGTTTATCCATTTAGGATTCTGCAAGCCTGACTGCAATGTATAACATTGAAGTTAGGATCACTCTAGTCAGGAAGACAGATAAAATCAATGGCTTATAGCTACTCACATTTATCAGTTGAAGTGGTCAAATTCTTTATGATATGTGATCTGCTTGAAAAGATTTACTTGTGCTTGATTTCTCTGTATTTTCCACTCTCAAGGCAGTGAGCAGATCACAGATTTTTGAAAAGCATTTGCTATTCAAACATAGGATGCTTTCTTTTTCTGGTGCCGAAATACATACCCAGGATTGATGATTTTACCAAATCACAGGAAGCCTTTATTTCGTTTTCCACCACAATTCACTTGGCATTTATCATTGGGAGGTCTAGGAAAATAATGGTGGCTTTGCAGGTAATGAGTTACTGCACATCATCTAAACTCCACTAAATGACTCTGTAGCTGTTGTCACGGAATGAGTGGAATGCACAGTTCCATTGTGATTTAACCCCAGTGCAATGACTGGGTATATGGTGTATACCCAAGCACTGTGTATTGTTAAAACAAAAGCTGTGGCTTTACTGTCAGTAGGATCATAGGTAAAATTGATTAGATGCCACCAGGATTAGAATTCCCTTTCAAATTCAGTTGCATTATCCCAGATTACCTTTTGAATCTCAGTGGGCAAGGTGCCTTCATCACCTTCCCTTATAATTGCTGTTACAGTAGATTGCACCCACAACTGAGAAACATGTATGGTGCAGAATGTACTATAGTTACCACACTGATTAGCACGAATAAAGGAAGTGAGGATCTCCATCCCGTGCATCGGGCTTGTTGGCATATAAACCAAATATGGTCCATGCTGACGATGATTGCTCCTGCAAGGATAAGCAGTCCTCCGATGGTTGACCCAATCTCCAGGGGAGGTACGCTGGTATCATTCCCGGTATTGTTCCTGGAAAGGGAAAACAATACAAGTCTCAGTGGGGTTTTTCCAGATGGGTTACCCCTTAGTGGGTCAACTTGTTTAACTGCTCAAACTAAAGACAAAAGTCCCTTCTCCCACTGAGAATATCTCTGTTCTGTCTCTTTAAATGCAGTTGAGTTAAACATCAAAGGCCTTTTTGGCGCGCTTGGCCCAGTCTGGAATAGATTGCAATAAGTACCATGTTCTCCAAAACTCCATTCTGCTATAATAGGGTCGTGGGGCGTGTACTGGCACCAGTGACTGATATGTCTTTAATTCCTGTATTAGAGTTTTGACTGCCGCTTCATGTTCTGGGTTCCATTTCCACTGTTTTCCTTTTTGTAAAACTGAGTACAGTGGGTGAGCAATGATGGAAAATCCAGGTATATGTTTCCTCCAGTACACTAAAGTACTCATAAGCTGTTGTAACTCTTTCCTAAATTGGGGCATCTGCAATTGTTCTATTTTACTTAGAGTGTCCGGTGGAATTGCTGCACTACCTACAATCCACCAAGTACCTAAAAATTTTACTTCTCTACTTGGTCCCTGACATTTTTCAGGTGGAACTTCAACTTCTGCTTTATATAGTGCTTGTCACACTGCTCCCCACCTTTTCAGGGGAGGTCCCTCCAATTAGAATATCATCTATATATTTGTAGAGTTTCACATCTTGAGGGAGTGAGACTGTCTGTAAAAGTTCAGCAAGTGCAGCATGGCCAATCATGGGTGAATGTTTATACCCCTGTGGGAGTCTGTTAAAGGTGTATTGTATACCTTTTCAAGTAAAAGCAAATTTCTCTCTATCCTCCTCCTGCAAGGGGACCATAAAAAACATATCTTTGACATCTAGCACTGCCATCCGTGGATGTGCGGCTGCTTGTAGTGTGGCTGTTAAAGTTGCAATATTAGGTACTGCAGCTATTATGTGTTGGCATTTAGGTACCAATAATCAATTGTCAGATGCCATCTCCCATCTGGCTTTCGTACCGGCCAGATGGTTAAAGTTGCAATATTAGGTACTGCAGCTATTATGTGTTGGCATTTAGGTACCAATAATCAATTGTCAGATGCCATCTCCCATCTGGCTTTCGTACCGGCCAGATGGGTGAATTGTATGGGGAGTGGGTTCTGGAAATAATGTGCTGTTTTTCCAATTTTTGCGTCAGAAATTCCATTTTGTGCCGCAGCAGAAATCAGATACTGCCGTACATCATTGGTAATTTTTGAATCAGGGAGTGCAGGGGCTGCATGGAGTCCACGTACTGTAGCCTCCCAATTTCTACCAGGGTTGGGGTCAGTACTTGTACTGAAGAACCACACACTGCCATCTAGCAAGCACCAGTTTTGTCCGGTCAAAACATCAAAACCCAAAATATTTTCATTGTGCTTTTTAACTGCAAAGTGAGTAGACAACATGCGCTTCTCGGTCGGGAGCCCTAAATTAACTTTTGCGGTTTGGCAAATAAAACTTGCTCCGTTTACTCCGGTGACTTTAATTCTCTGCCATCCGGGTTGCATGCCCATCTTCTTGGTATCATGTTGTGTTAGTATTGAAATTTGTGCTCCCATATCTGTCAGAAATTTTATCAATTGTTGTCGAGGACCAACTGGAATCAGAATGTAGTCTGCTTTAATGATGTGTCTAGCCTCATATTCAGAGGAATCTGAGGGGAACAAGAGGTCATCATTTCTCTCATCATAGTCATCAGGATCACCCCAAAAATGGACCCCACTCAAAAGACAGAAGCAGCAATATGTTTTATTGAGGTAGAATAATAATTTGACAGGTTCAATAAATAAATAATTCCTTTCCCTTTTCCATCCTTTATATGCCCCCTGTCCACCTTTAGCTGTTCTTCCACAGCTTCCCAATCATGCCAGTTATCACAAGCCCATTCTTCTGAGAATTTGGGACTCAGATTTATTCCATGCTTCCATAAGTAATCAGTGACACTACTTGCCATCCTGCCGACTACGCCAATTTGTTGCAGAATGAGTGGAATGCACCCCACTCAAAAGACAGAAGCAGCAATATGTTTTATTGAGGTAGAATAATAATTTGACAGGATTCAATAAATTCGATGTAATTTAACAAAGTTTAACAGTGGTTTACCAAGGTTCAATGAGTTTGATGGCAAGGTAGGTTCACCTTATTAATTACTGCATGGAAGAAACATACAAAGGAAAATTGAGTTACACTCAAGTTAGCATGATTCACAGCGAGACCAGGGACACAAAAGGGTAAGGAGGACCCTCCTGTTGAGTCACGAGGTTCAGAGTGGACCCCCTTGCTTTCTAAACTCCTCCTCAGAGAGGAATCTAGGTGTGGTTAGGTCCAAACCCAGTCTCAGACTTGGTCAATGGTTTATGTCTATGGGATTATATATGCAAAATTTATGTAATGTTTCATTAGCATCAATTCAGCATGCAATCAAAGTTACCAAGACAAAATCAAAGTTACCATGCAAGGTTATACGCGATATCGGTAGCTTACCAAAGATCTACCATTGGTAAAAAGGTCTCTCTGCCTCAAGGAACAACCTTGAGAGGTGCCCCAGCTCAAGGGGAGATCCCCCCCACACAGCCACACTGCCTAGCAGGGAGAGCTCAAAAAAGGCTCACCTAGGCTGTCATATTTATGGGACAAAGTGGTTGGTTCATAGTCAAATTACATGCGATGGAAAAGGTATGCATGAGACTCCTTGCACCCACAACTTTGTTCCTTGATAAATGAGTCTTGGAAAAGCAACCCGCTATTCATGCATCAATCACATGATTGGTGTTCCAAGCTCATATTCATTGATGCTCACTGTGTCATTCTGCTCCTTTGTGGGTTTTCAGAGAACAGATTGAAACTAGGGGAGTTCACAGCCTGGCTACAACTCAGGCCTTTACCTCTTCTGGAGCCTGCACCAAACCACCTCCAGTCTGGTCAGGGGTTGAGCGCACCCATCACAAGTGTTAATATCTCCTGTCCAACGTGTGGGAAAAGGTGGCTTCCTCCCAATCCATTTCACCTCTTCATCAGAGGACAGCAGTGCACCAGCTGCCTGGTGAGCTAAAGCAGAGGGACCCCATCTAGCTCAGTTGCCAAAAGAAATATCCATGGAGCCGTGGCCTTGAGCACCGTTGCCATGGCAGCCTACAACAATTTAACTAGCTAACAGAAAGCTGGCTTACCACGTGGTAGCAAAAAACCGTGAAAACAGTTAATTTTTTTCATCTGGTTTAGTGTGCTGAACTGGCCCAACAAAATTCTGCAGGAGAGCTGGGATTACCAGGGGGAGGAATGTAAGCCTCGGATGGGGTAAGGATGTGGCGATCAGCAGATGGATTGGTGAGGGGTACCATGTGACAGCACTCTTAACAGAAGATGTGTTTTATTTTCCAAGATGTGAGCCGCCTTCTGCCTTTGGATGTTGATCACAGCTTGGCTGATGTGCAGGTATCTGTCAGACCATGATCTTCCTATGGTGATCCACTAGGTTTTCAAACAGATCACCCAAATTACCTAGCATTGTTCTCTTGCCTTGACTAAACTTATGACACTAGTGAACTACAAGTAGCACACAGAGATAAACAAACTGGAATGAAAACCGTGCTTTCAAATTCAGCAAAACCTGTTCTACAGTTGTATTTGTCTCAGCAGTTCCCACAACAGGATCCTTAGTGACACAGACAAGCACATCAATGTCATAGCAGGTTTTGACTGACTTCCACCCCCAAAAAATTTGTATTAACAGCAAACCAACTTTCCAAATGCTTCTCAAGGACAGGTTCCTGACTCCATGGCTATCCTCACAGGGGACAATTTGTTTGACTCACTATATTCTGCCCCTTCCAACACGGCACTATGTATCCTTACGTGCCAGGCTAGTGTGACAGTCCTTCCTTTGAGGAGGGGCAGCAACCATGCTGAAACCTCAGAGCTGGATGGGGCAGACTCAGGCTCTGGGTGGTAAATAACCTTGCATGGGCTTTATCACTGTTGTGAGCCTCTTTCATGAGAAATCTCTCTAGCAGACCCTGACACAAATCCCAGTTTCCCATTCTGAGGTAGAAGGGAGCCCTTTGATTTCATCCCCATCATCTTCACGTTAATTGTTTGGATTTAAAATATTATACAGAGGAAGGTTCATAGCCCAAGGCTGCTGTTTGTTTCAGTGACCCTGACAACTTCTCTACATTTGCCATCTCTTCCAGAAACTGCTTTACCTGGAGGTTCTCCTTAGTCTTCTCCTCCCCAACATATAGGAACACCATTCCTAAACTCAGTATCCGTAGGAGTTAACTCTTGCCCCCCACATAGTCAGCAGTTTGAAACTGGACCTGACTCTGTTTTCCAAGAACTGCTCCGTGGAAGCAACTGGTCAAAGAGGGTTACATGGTGCTTCAGATCACGTGATGACCATGACACTTTTAGTTCAAGGAAAGGATCAACAATCCTACTCAAGGCTGGTCCACCTTTGCTCCCTCTACAGACAAAGGCAAGCATTCGTTGTAATTCCTAAACAAGACACCTATCACATATTCAGCCTAGATTCTCCCTCCATATCAGACAAATAATACCATTTTCCAGGTTTGGACATGAACAGAGGAACAGTGTGAGAGACGGGAAGATACAGAAATTTTGGTTTTCTTTTTCTTCATTTTTCAGGTCGCTAAATGGTTTAATGTATTAACAGCAAGACCTGGACACTAACTAAATTTGACTAGCATGTTGCCTTAGTAACCATACAAAATATTTCAGTCACTTCTGAAATGTGTCTCTGTTCCATGGGAGGTGTCGGGAACTGCAGCAACAGTTGGAGACAGTCAGAACATGGCATCTCCAGCTGCTGCTGCCTCTCCCTGCCTCCTCTCACTTTCTCTGAACATCCCTGAGATGGGTGCAACACAGACTAATGACTAAAATGGGATTAAAATTAGTATTATGAGACTGCAGAAGATTTAAACCCTTTCTTGAAACCTCCTTGCAATCTGAGGCCAATAATACCCTGAACCTGTAACCCTCTTGTTGTGGTTTAACCTCAGCCAGCAACTAAGCACCACACAGCCGCTCACTCACTCCCCCAGTGGGATGGGGGAGAGAATTGGAAGGGTAAAAGTGAGAAAACTCGTGGGTTGAGATAAAGGCAGTTCACTAGGTAAAGCAAAAGCTGCACACAAGCAAAGCAGAACAAGGAATTCATTCACTACTTCCCATCGGCAGGCAGGTGTTCAACCATCTCCAGGAAAGCAGGGCTCCATCATGCGTAATGGTTACTTGGGAAGACAAGCTCCAAACGTCCCCCCCTTCCTTCTTCTTCCCCAGCTTTATATGCTGAGCATGACGTCACATGGTATGGAATGTCCCTTTGGCCAGTTTGGGTCAGCTGTCCTGGCTGTGCCCCCTCCCGGCTTCTTGTGCACCTTCAGCCTTCTCAGTCGGTAGAGCATGGGAAGCTGAAAAGTCCTTGACTAGTGTAAGCACTACTCAGCAACAACTAAAACATCGGTGTGTTATCAACTTTGTTCTGGTCCTAGATCCAAAACATAGCTCCGTACTAGCTACTATGAAGAAAATTAACTCTATCCTTGCTGAAACCAGGACACCTCTCTTTACCCTCAATACTTGCTGCTGCATCCCATTGTACTGTAATTATGGCTCTTCTCCTACGCTGTTTTTTATACTGCACCTTGGACTTGATCTGGTTCTGAATAACACAGCAGGCTTTTTCTTTAGAAGGTCTATTTCATGTCTCTGACAATGCTGCTCTACTATAATGAGTGAAGCCATATTACAGGGAGAAAAAAAAACAACATCACCTTGACAATATGCAGTAACAGAAGCTAATGTGCTAACCCTTTGGCATCACCTGGGCACATAATGTTGGATCAGCAATGTATCCTTATGCCAGAGTGTGTAAAGCAATTCAGTAATTACCATTGATTATGCTCTTTTAGTAGGCTATTTAATGTTACAATAAAACAGAGTATGACAGGTCAGGCTCCAAATTAGAGCTTGGATTTCAGTACAAGGGATCCAGGGAAGAATTTTCCACTGCCAAAGGCCAGGGTGATTCTGCTGAAGCCAGCAGGGCAGCACTGCTTCTGCTACCTCAGGTTTGGGCACCCACCCCACCTTCCAGCAAACATCTGCACTGCATAACTAGCAACATGCCAGTGCAGGACACCAGTGGTTTCTGAGGCTGTGGGTGCCGGGAGCAGCTCCCCCTGCATGTATCCCTGTCACCCTCACTACCACTAAACCTGTCACTTCACCAAGGCGCTTTCACAGCTGCCACCCTTTTCCCTTCCAGCATGGCTCTTAAGTCTTTCCTTAAGTACCTCTTGCACTGCCATCTCAGCCTAATTCTGCTCCTGCCTACCATAAGGATTGAAATGGCTCCTCTACTCACTAACCTCGGCAGTAGATGTTACAAACAGATCCTCTTGCTCCCTTTCCTAAAGAAATACAATGTTTATTAAAGAATTACATTGTAAGATACTTAGCTTCACCTTTACCTCCTGCCTCCCTTCACACACACATGCACACACATGAATACAGATACCTTTATAACTTGGCCATGCCTGCTAGTAACCTCATCTGGTTCCTCTTAAATAAAGAATTTGAGAAGAGATGGAAAAAAGAGCATGAAAATACTATCAGAATATCAGGAGACATTTGACAGTCAGCATGTAAAATTTTCCAAGAATGACAGAAAAGACTAAAAGGGAAAAAGTTCAATTTCAGCTGGATTTTTTAAAAACTCAATCCTACCACCAAGTCAAAAATATTTTGTTATAATCAATTAGCTAACAAGCACATTAATATTAACCTACTTTGAAAGTTGTTCCTTAATAAAAGGGAAAGTTGTTCCTTAATAAAAGGGAAAGCAATTAGGGTGTAACTGAAGAAGCCGAGACAATCAACCCTTTTCAATGGGTGGGAACGACGATCTATTTCACTGTAAGCAGAGCAAATAAGGGAATTTTATATCATCACACTGTGTATCTCTTTCTGAAGAATTCCTGTGTCCTAAAGCATTTGTTTTCCTCGTCTCCCTGGACTGTTTTTTTTCCCTGATATATTTGTGTTTGTAACACTGGCTATGTTTGTGGCTCGTTTTCCTGTTTTTCTCATCTCAGCCCAGACACTGGTGATACTCTCTCTTTGATTTCTGGACCAATGCATCCCCCAAGTCTTTCCGTTTTGAGACTTTGGAATGCCTTGGTTATACCTTCTGCTCTGCACACTGGGTATGTGACCTTATCCATCAGAAGTAGCTGGCTAGCCTAATTGTGCACGTGGTGTGTTTCTGTACCACCTGGCAGGGCTTTATGCCTAAACAAGCTCCCTTGGAGGACATACTCCAAGCTCAGGGGTTACACATCAGATTTTGAGGAACTGCCCTTTGGAGTTAGGCATCTGAACTGTTAGCAGATCTCTGACCTCTCTCCATGGCTCTGGCCCCACCTAAAATCTGACTGACTCACTGGAAGCATCTAATTTTCTCTGCTAGCTGTGAAAAAGCCAAATTGCCAGCTGAGGTACCCCAGGTAGATGGGGAGCACTACACAGCTCCCCATCATACAACAGGGCTAATAGTCCTGCTTCCCCTCACAGAGGTGAAGTAAGATAAAATGTCACAAAGATTATGAGAACTTCACATACTAGTTTAATATGGAAAGTAGAACCGTCACAAACAGAATCAGAAAGGACCTTGAAAAATCCTCTGGTCCATTATGTAAAATGGATAGGCAAACACAACTGCCATTCCTTGACTCTCCATCCATCTTGTCTTTCCTTCACCCTCTCATTTTCTCTGTTCACTTCTTCGTAGCTCTGTAGCTGGCTTCTTTAACCCCTCAAAGCAGCTGGGAATACAGTCTGACTGCAAGGTGCTAGTACCGGGAATAAAGTTGATTGTAATAAATAAGGAGGCAGAAAACTACTGCAGATGAAATAAAATGCAACGCATGAGTCATTAAATATTGAACCAAATTCAGGCTGCATAGCCAGCCTCAATCTGTTTTTACTGATGGTAAATGATGGGCTTATATAATTTCCAGCATCCTGATGGATGATACGACATCAGTTGTTTAGGTTGAGGAAGACAGAGTGAAAAGGGTGCCTTTTACTGTTCTTATTAAAAGGCCAATTCCTGTACAGTGCTGAGGACTCGGGATGGCTCAATACCTTTCTGGTTGGACTCTCAGCTTCTCCAGTGTTAATAAAAACTGCGGCGTTCTGGAGCAGTTTCGTTTGGGCAGTTTGTAAAAGGTCCCCAAATGCAAGCTTGAGGATTGATTATCCTTGTCTGTTTTTAATGAAAATTAACAATGTGGGTGGGAGTAGTTTTTTTAATTACCAGGCCACTGAAATTAAAAATAAAGGAGATGATATTCCCCAAACCTCTGAGGCACCATTTCCTTCCAGCCAGGTTCACCACCGCATGGTGACTGAAGGGACACGCGCTCCTCTGAAGAACCGCTGTTCTGCTGCAAGGGAGAGAAAATAAAAATTAACCTCTGATCTACAAAAGCACGGGAGCCACTGGCAATTAAGATGTTATTTAATAAGATGCCATGCTTTGAATCACTAAAATGAAGGGTTGAAGGGAACTCTCTGCCATGCTGCTCCTTTCACCACTCTCAGACTCAGACATGGCAGCCACCTGAGGAGGTTAGAGAGCTGTAATTAAATTAATAAAGCATGGCCTGGCTACTAGAGAGAAAGATAGAGAGACAGAGAGAAAAGTGATTGCAGGTAATTGCTGGATGTACTGCTGTCATTTTTTTTTTTCTTACTGCACTTGAGACTGGTAATTTTTTTGCTGCTCTTGTGCTTGACGGGGTCTTGAGCTAGAAATCACAAGCCAAGCCACAATCAAAAGTTAAAAAAAGGTTGAGATGATAGTAAAAGTGCCAGCTTCTCTCAAAAATATCTAGATTTTTTTTTTTTTTTGCCAGATGGCTGAAAATGTAAAAGTTTTTCTGATAATTTTTGTTGAGGAAAAAATGCCCTTTTCTGAGAAAAATAAGAAGAAAAGAACAAATTTGTCAACAGTTACCACTGGAACCCCTTCCTTTAACAAACTGAATGTTTCTAAAAAAGTTTTGTTTCAAGTATTCTTTGCTGGGTGGTGACATGAAGACACCCTGTCTGTGTTAATGAAAAGGTTGATTGGGATGCTTCAATAACAGCTGTTGCTCAAACCTTGTGTGCTGTGACTGGCTTCTTGGCAGCTCATTTTAATTCTTCCTTCCTGAAACTTGCATTCTTCCTTCCAAATCCATGAAGATTGTAATAGTCCGCTGCTAAGTTCAGATTTAAAGCCATCGGTGCTTGTGAAACTTCTCTGGGCTGTGGATCAGTCCTTTGCTCCGTGTTTGATGGACTAAGTCAGAAATACGTGTTTGGGACTCAGCTTGGGTATTCTGTAGCTGAAACAACATGTTTTTCACAGCTTCTCTCCCCACCACCCTCAAGCCAATGATGTAAGTCCTAGCTTGTTCAAAAGCTTAACAAGGAATCAGTCTTATAACTCACGGTTCACTATTTGAACTCAGGGCAATGATCTGCACCCTTTCATATACACGTCCTGTGGTTTACGCGGGACACAGCCCCAAATTGAGGCAGCACAGACAAATGCAGTCTTTGTATATGAGCAGCATATTCATGTATCTTTGGATGGAGCCCAGCTCCCACCATGGAATTCAGATCTGCACCAGGCTTAGAGCATTTGAAAGATGTGAGACCTTTAGATGTAGGGATTTGGTTCAGCTTATCAGAAAAAGAAAAGCCACCTGCAACATTTAGATCTATATCCCCATAACGGCCTTTTGAACTTCCCCAAAAGTGTTTTGATCTGGAGTTTTTGATTCAGGCTCACCTACATTCACTTATCAGGTTTGTTTTCCTTCCTATTTAGACCACACGTATCATGGTTTGAACCCCCTGGCCTTGCTTTCAAAAGCTGTAGGGTGAATTACAACTCCTCCTAAGTAAAAAAAATGAAACACTGAGCAAGTTTGTTTCTGATTTTGCTAAAACTTTCATCAAAAGTGGGCCTTAAAATGGCAGTGCTCGCTCTGATCTAGTAAGATGGCTGTCCGTTTGGATGTGGAGCAAAAGGTTAAGGCAGCCTGCAAAAAATTTGGGGTTTACCACATGACTTGGGGAAAGCAGACTGGCCATGGGGTCTATATATGTCATAGCAGCACCCCCAGGCATCCCAGGTGACAGGAGCAACCATGTGCTGGGTGTTGAAGAGGCAGAGAGAGAGGGTTGCTGCTCTAGACAACTCAAGTTATTTTTTTCTTGGTAATATAGAGGGGGAAGCAGGCCTGATGACCCATCAGAGAGGAATCCAGTTTTGCTGGTTCCCAATCTTGAACACCATATGACGTCATCAGACAATGAAGGAGAAAAAGCAGCAGGCAAAACCTAACTCAAACTTTTGCCTCAGGGACTCCTGCAATTTTCTGTTCTGGGACTGCCTTCCTCAGAAGCTGGTATTAGGAGGAAGACCCTTATTTTTCACTCTTCTGGTAAAAAGGCAGCAGGCAGCAGGTCATTTCTATCCCTCTCAGCTTTTCAGCTCTCACATAGACAGTCAGCCACACTGGGAAAAACTGGAATTGTGGAAGACTGACCTTAGTGTTTCTTTTATCAGATTGCTACCCATTAACGGGGTTAATGTGCCCTCTCTATCCATCTCTCTCTCTCCCTGTGTAGTTCACATAATACAGCCCTCTGGAAGAAAACAGGCATGCATATTCATGGGACACCTTGTGATGAATGCTATCATCGACTCAGCGCTTTGAGGTTTTG
Source organism: Aptenodytes forsteri (assembly GCF_000699145.1). Lineage (NCBI taxonomy): Eukaryota > Metazoa > Chordata > Aves > Sphenisciformes > Spheniscidae > Aptenodytes > Aptenodytes forsteri. The sequence continues at coordinate 6,372,508 of NW_008794888.1, read as the reverse complement.
TTAGTGGTGGGGATATTTCTGTCTTTACAAACCCCATGTAAGCTCAAATGTGGGTTACAAAAAAGTGTTTGACTTTCCCTTGATTTAGTGCAGAACAAGAGTGCTGCTCACTCCAGCAGTCGCGCTAGGCCTTTTTCTGCCTGTGGTTCTGAGAAGGAAACTCTTTGAGGGTATTACACAGTTGAGTAAACAAAAGGAACAACTGTAGCAGATCTGCACTAAAAAGCCCTGAGGCTCAGAGAGAACAAAAGGAAGAGGATACGTTTAAAGTCCTTACGTTTAAGAGAATTGCAGATAACCTGTGACTGCTAATGTTTTGACTGAAAGTCATTTTCTGAGCACACTGTGAGGACTGATCCTGGGGCCTTTGGGAATCCAGGCTTGCAGTGTCCTGGTGGCAAGGTTCAGTATCTCACAAAGCTGGCACAGATTCATGTAAACCTCAGTTGGACAACAGCAGAGTCCCTACAGTTTCCTCAGATGTCCAGCTCCATTTTCAGATAAATCCTGTTTGGAGGAGCACAAAAGCCCTGGAATGAAACTCTCAAACAGACAAGAAGTGCTGCACCCAAGGTCTGAAAACATATCAATAGAAGGTCCAAGAAGGATTCTTAGTATCCATTAAACTATGTATTCATAGATCCCAGATTAAATCAGTAAGTCCCGATCTGAATCAGAAGCCAAATTTAGAAACATTTTGAGAAATTTCCCCCCCCAGCATCCTGGGGACTCCATCCTCAGGGTTCAGGCTCAGATCTATTTCTGTGGGGATGTTCAGGGGCTGGTTCCTCCCACCCCGCTCCTGCTGGGAGCTTACACCAGGGCCCCAGCCTCAGCCTGTGGCCTCTCACAAGCTGTAAACTGTCCCTCTGTTTTACAAGTGTAATGACGCATTTTGTGGCTAGTCAGAACAATGATGTATTTTCAAAATTGTACATTACATGAATATAAATCTGTGGGTTCAAATGCTATATGAGAATTAAAACCAAAACATTTGCCTGCATTAAGTGCTTCACTCACCGATCAGCTGCAGAGACAGTCCTTGTTTTGACCAGTATAAGAGAGAAAGCCAGATGGGTCAGGCTGTCCTGGCAGTATGAACAGGGCAGTGACTGATTCATGGGTATCGCTGTGGCTCCCTTCGAGTCTGGATCGGCACTGCTCGGCACTGCTCAGCACTGCGAGTTACAGGCAATTGTGCTCATGCCTTGAAGCTGACAAAAAGGCTACCAGTGAAGATTTATCATCCCTACCCAGGGGAACTGCAGGTGCTTCCAGGGTCACGCTCATTTCTGGACTGGAGCTGATATTTGTGTGGGCTTTGGTAATTCCCTTGGTCAAAAGAGAGAGAATTGCCACATAGGAGATTCAGTGCAGGCTGGAAAGTATATGACTTTGACATATTAATGTTCTTTATTTTTTCTCCTTCTTCTGTGTCCAGGTTAAAATCTTGGTGGATGTCCCCAGGAAATTTACTTTAATGAGGCAAAAATGCAGCCATTGCATTTTATGAGGCATAGTCTGTAGGTGGCACCCTTTAGGGATAGAAAAGCATGCAAGCTATTAGGTATGCAGTTCCTTCATCAGTCCAAACAAAGATGCAGAAAGAGTCAGGCTGTGACCACCGGTTAGAAATGATGCCCTCAGGTTAACTTAAATATGTTTATCAATTAGGTACTTGAAGGGAAAGGGCACCCAAGAGGAGTAGAAATGTTCTTAACAAGGGGAAAAAGATTACAGGAGCTGAGAAAGAGAGACTAGTAGTTAGCACTTGTGAAATAGATAGATGTTATCAGATGGCAAGGTGGGAAGGAGTTTGTCACAAGACGTAAAATCAACGTATTTTTTGAGTTTCCATTGCATTTGTGCAGCTGGGTATCAGTGCGCTTTGACTCCGCCTAAGCAACACCCTGGCACGGACAAAGCCTCTGCCAAGAGGAGAACCTGCCTCGTCCCCACGCTCTCTCTCGGGAAGCGCTGAACCCATTTCCACACGCCATGCACAGAAGCACACCACCAAGCTGATCTGCACTTCAGTCGAAATTTTGCAGTCGTTCCCCAGCTGTTATATTTCAGCCTTAGGGCATCACATTCGGGGTGAATGGCAGCTCTTCACTCTGCTTGCTCTCCTCTGAATAGGGTATTTGTTTGAGTGCTCACTACATCTGGCTTTCTTGTTTGTGCCGTTGGTTTGAGTAATTGCCTTAATCTGAATTTCAAGGCTGACACCCTGCCTGACCCTTTTCTGTTCACTTCTGTATTGTGTATTGCATCCAGCCTTCTTACTTTCTGTTTTAATTAAAAACTACAGAGGCTTAACGAGTCACTTCTACATCAAATTTATTTCCAAAAACAATATGCATGCATGCATGTTTATGTACCACAGGATTTAACTTTTGGTTTCTAGTACTCTGTTGCATGCATATACATTAGAAAGATTTATGGAAAATAACTCAACTAAAATATTTATGTTTTAGTTGAAGGGGACATATTTATTTCCCCTAAAAGCATTGCAGCACCTACTGGTTTTCTCACCAGTGTGTCAGATCATCACTTTTTTTTTACCCCTCAGCTGCTACCACTGAAGCAAACTGGCCCTGGATAACAGCAATTTGGTATCCAGGTGCATATACACATGTGCAGATGCAGCAGGTTTAATTGCTGTTTACTTTACAATTTAAGCCTCTTTAATTTTCCATTTGTTAAATGAGGAACATGCAACATTTACGTAATTAATTTGCTCAAATAGTTCAGCAATTAAGCTCACCAGCTTAGTATCTGTTTCTGAGGCCACCTCAGAGTGGCGTCCCTGGCTACTGCAGCCCTGGAGTACTCCTCCTCCCCTGCGGTGCATCACCATTTTCTCCAACAAGAGTACATTGACCTCCTTGAACTTTCTCTCACACCTACCTGCCAAGCTAGTTTTCAACTGAACTCTCTGATCCTGTAATCTCATTATCCCTTCTTCCATGGCTCCCTCATCCTGCCCTCTCAGTCTCCTTGCTGATCTCTTGGTCACCTCCTCCCACATCCATCCATTCTCCCATTTCAGGCTTCACCTGACCTGTCTACCCACACCAGCACCACCCCACACTGCTCCGATGATTCCTGTGCTGCTTAGAAGGCTGCTGTGCATCTGTCTTCTCTCTCAGGTCCTTTGTTCCCTGATGCCATCTTAGGACCGCAATGTCAACTGAATACTTGATGCAAGAATTACGAAGGTCCTTTCATGTATATCTAAGCAAGAGGACAGATGTAATAACAAAAATATCAGGTCAAACTCCGAAATTTTCACTGCATAAAAAATTGTTGCAAGATTGGAGAGATTGGTCAAGACCTGCAAAATATGTTTATCCTGATGTGTTAGATTCGGTTATCTGGAAAATAGGGATAGAAGGCACAACCTTCCTGGTTGTGAATCTCTGAATTACATATTAGTAGTATATGTATCAACATGTATAACAAGACCTCCAGAACAAATACACAACTGATTATTCACATGTATCTATCAAGTACTGAGGTTTGTGTGTGTGTGTGATGTTAGTGACAGGGATGCTGGAAGGAGGAGAGGATCACCTAGCATACAGGCACACAAGGACTTATGTCATTATGCCAGGCTTTCATATCGGTTAATGGTTAAAATACGTGCATAAAAACTCTGTCAATCTGATAAATTTTGAGTGGCTGGTTGCAAAAAAGATATTTTTAACTTCAGCTGTTTAGAATTTCCTGTATATTTATAAAAATAAAATGTTCCTTTCACACTTGAAGTAATTCTTTTGTCTGTTGGTTAGCTGGTTGGATTTTTTTCTTATCAAACCCAAATGAATCATGACTGTTCCTTGGCTGGCAACCCAGATAGTCTTTGCGTGTCATAATGCAATAAGAGATTTTCCTAGGATGCATTTTTTCTTTTTTCCTTTTTTTCCTAAAGTCATCTGTTTGTTACCCTTAAGAAAGCACTGCTATAAAACATGGTTTCCACTATGTAATTTCAGCTCCAGGCTTTGCCCTGTTTTGTTAGTGGAGCCCAGAGCTGGCCCGAACTCGATATCGCACAGAGCCATCTGCCGGTGCAAGACTATGAGGCGGCCAAACCTCACACCAAAAACTTCACAGTTTCTGAATATTTCTTGCTCTGGTAAAACCCTAGAATTAAAGCCAGCCTTCTTCAGGCCCTCCTCATTCAGGCTGGTCTAACAGTGTTTTAGGCAATGGGGTGTTGCTGCAGGGCTTTTCTCTCATTCATTTTCACTTTGTACAGTCCAGGAAATAGTCATTATGGGTTCATATGTCATAAACTCATTGATGCAAGCAATATATCATTGATAGAAAAAAAAACCAAAAAACACCTTACACATGTTCATCATCTGAGTTGATTTGCTATAAGAAGTACCTAGTTCCTTTGCTGCAGTAAATTAAAACAGAGATGTATGGGTTCTCACCATTTAAATTCCCCATGGATCACTTGAAAATGAATATACCAAATAAAATGCCCTGGGCCCTGAACCAACTGCCTTGTGAAGCCTGGATGTTCAAAAAACAGCTCTGCATTATATGTCCTTGAACTTTCTTCATATTTTAATTTCAAACATGGATGTGTGTAGTTCTAATAATTGATCCCTTCTGCACCTTTCTCACAGAAAGCAAAGCATGCTGAATCTTGTGTTTGTACAGGGGTTAGCTTTGTATTTTCCATGCTTTTGTCCTAACTTTGTTGCTCATAGAGATAATGAGTTACTGTTGATGAAACACTTAATGATAAGCACAACAAAAATACTTAGTAGTTCCACAGCATTTTGAATTTTCAAAGGATATTCAATATATCAATTGTCTCTAGAGCATGCCTTGGAGTAAGGTAAGCATTAATACCTTCATTACAGACCCCCTTATAATTTTTGGTGTATTAATCAGGAGATGGCAATGAGACATTGCGCAACAACTGCGAAATCTAAGGACTGACATCCGTAATGTGGTATGGCTTCAGGAGCTCATGAACCAGAATAGCAAACTGAGTGTATTTGATGCTATGGATCAACATGCACTTTATGATGCTATGGATCAACATGCACTTTATGCCAGCAGAAGCCCAGTCTCACCTTCAGAAAGAAGTGTCCCTGCTGCTGTGTCCCAGCTACTCCCAGAAAAAGAAAAAAAAAAAAGAAAAAAAAAGAAAAAAAAAAGTTAATTTTAGCCCGGATTTGTTTCCCCGTGAAGTTCAGTAATAGTCACACAAAAGTGAATCAGTGGTAGCATTAGGAGGGGATAAAGCAGCGATTAGTCCTTGTCTTCCCATTGAGTGAGAATAGCAAAGCTGATTTAACCAGGGTGCCAATAGTTTGTGGTCACCCTGCACAAGAGGAGCTGTACCGCAGCAAAGGAGGCAAAGCTGCATCTGATGTACAGCTATAACATCCAGATCAAAACAAGGGGGGTTATTTTCTTCAGTGGGATTTTGAAACCAATAGGTTAAAACATTGTATTACTTATCAGTGGATTAAATATTCAGCCACGAAGTATAACAATGAAACAGATATGATCAAAAGTTTTCTGTCAGTAATAGCACTTTGAGTGTATGCATTTTGAGGGAAAAAATCCTCAAATTTTTGTAATAAAATGGAACTTTTACATATATGTATATATTTTCAAATACAGTAATTGGTAAAAACTTTTTCAAAAGAACATTATGATGTTGATTTGCAAACTTGCTGCTCGTCCTGTCAGAAAGAGGTGGTGTCTGAACAGCTTCAATCAGATTGACCAAACCTTTATCAGTTCTCAATGTCTCGAAGTTTAAAATCAGCTAAGGTTTATTTTCAGATCACAAGTATGGAAAATAATTTTTTTTCCTTATGAGGATTTATCACAAGACAATGATCAAAATTCCATTGAGGATGTAGAAAAACATTTCAGATATCTCTGAAAAAGCGACATTTGCAGAGTGACAATCCAAATGTAATCTTGCCCTGTGATCAGCCAGTGTTAGTTTTGACAGTGTGATGCCTGCATGGCTATCCATTTATCTATTCGTGTGCCTTATGTTTAGAGCAGAATGTAGCTTAGCTTTGTAAATGGAATGTGAATAAATTATTCTAATTGCCACTAAAATTTTTCCATTTAAATATCAGCTTCTGCTAACTATTACCCTGCAATGGTCCGTGAATGGTACCTAAAAAGGCACGTGCAAGGGCAGCTTTTGTGACTGGACAAATGTGTGCTGCATGAACGGATGCTGTGAAAAAGGGAAAGTCCTAGGGAATTAAACCAAGCAGGAGCTTATACCTTTTGTAGGCTGTTGTGTAGTTTCACTTTGGTTAAATTAATCACTTCTGGAGAAAAAAACAAACATCCTTAGTTATTGTTCCTTTCCTCAGCAACCTCAGGATTCTTGGTCCCATTTTTCTGTAAGTAGTACCCATGATGATTACTATCTCTTTCTCTCTCTTTCAAACAGAGTGTATTTTCTGATGGTAACCAGATATTAGGAAAGACTTTTAAGATGAGAGCTATGGAAGCTACAATGCAGCTTCGGTATTACAATATAACCTTGGGTCATCTGCCCCTCAGTTGTTCGAAACTTTCTATTATTCAAAACACAGCCATGTCCCCCAATATCTATTAATTATGCTGACAAGTCCCTTGAATTTCTGAAACCAGTGTTATCCAGGCTTATTCAGCTTTCCCTATGGCATCTGGATAATCAGGGCTCTACTGTATTTCATTATTTTTCATAATGCTTTCTGCTTTTCAGAGGGCAGAAGCAGTCTCTCTCTCTCTCCCCTTTGCAGAATGCATTAGACTAGCCAAACAAATGGACCTGGCCAGATGGGAAATGCAACCTCTCTCTGTCTCAGATATTACTTTATACTGTTGTGTAATGTCAGCACTATGGATTTGGCTGCAGAATACATAGTCAACATATTCAGCAAGAGCAAGATGGGATTTTTCAGTTCCATTCATCTCATTAAAAAAAAAAAAAAGTCTGACAATCAAGAAAGTCATAACAATCATCAAAACTCAAGTCACCATTACTGGATGCCCTGTTCTCTCACCTGTCACTGTAACAGCAGTTCCATGGTGCTTTTCAGAAATTTGCCTGTTTATTGCCACAGCCCTTTTCAGGAGGTAAAGAACTTTCTGTACACAGGGAGCTGAGCACTGGCAGCACGTAACTGCAAAGCACCGTGGAGGCAGCCTGGGGTACAGCTGCAAGCGTAGCTCTGCTTATCAACACCGAGAGCCAAGACTGGCCACGAGACTGGCCCAATATATTGGGAAGAAGTACTGCCATGAAGTTTTGTGATTAACCAGTAAGACCACCTGGAAACTTCCAATTGTTCTCCATTTGCCTTGAATTAAAACAGTATAACCAGAAAAATGCCCACAAACTGGGGATGCACAGAAGGGTAAACTCTCCCTAAGTGATCCAAGATTATCTGAACTACATGAATGCTACCTAGTTCAGCGTCTTGTCCCTGCTAGTTACCATGATTTGAAGCTTAAAGATGGATTAAAAGGACAGGGCAACACATCCCTGGGGTGGTGCTCCCTGCAAACCAAAGGCTCAAAGAATCATCCAGAGCCTCAGGCTGTTTCCTTGTGCATAAAAGCATTTGCAGATTTTTCTTCCTAGAATTCATAAAATCTCTTCTTGAACTCCTCTGTTTGAATACAACCTGAGTTCAACAGTTTAATGGTGCACAGTGTGGGGAATTAAGTATACCTTTTCATTTGCTTGCTGTCCACTGTCTCACAATTACATGGGCTGCCTCCTCATTTCCTCTATTGTGCAAAACTGCCTGTAATATTTCTTTATTCATATTCTCAATGCAAGTCAGGATGTTACTGACCTCTACCAAGGCATCAAGGGGTCAAGGCAGATGAGACCAACTAGATGAGCTTCAAACTAAATAATGGGAAGAGAGTTATGTGTGTAGAGTCCACCCCTGCATTTACTGCAGAGTGAAAGGAAAATCAAATATACAAGAAAACAGAAATTAAGGGAATAGAAGTGAATAGGAAAATAAACAGCAAAGAGAAAGGAAGCCTAGTACTGCTGAGGCTGGCATATTATAATGATCACACTGGACAAAAGCAAAGGTCCTCACTGCCCAGTGGTCTACACTGGCTCTATCAGTGTCTAGTAACAGAGGCGTGTTATAAGACAAACACATAGTGAGACTCCCCAGTTGTCAGGACGGCAATACAGTTGTTAAAACGACCTTGCCTGGCCTGGTCAAGACATTGGATTACCAGTGAAACTTTGTATGTTAATCCAAGGTACACAGGCAATAAAACAGAGGTCTTAGAACAACTGATGCTATACGTGAAACCAGACATTAATGGAATAACATAAACATAAAAAAATAATGACCATAGTTACAATGGTTTTGGAAACAGAAAGAAAGGCAAAGATGGCTGAGTGCCTTGCTTGATGCAGCAGAATGAATGAGAAGGGGTAGGATGGATAAAATAGACTACATTTGTGTAAAATTTCTTACGGAAAGGACAAGAGATTCTATTGAGTAGTGCTGGAAGTTTGTTATAGATGCTCCCCCCTCCAGGTTCAGCATTGGATATGAATAGCAATTTCTGTAATGTTATTAGAGGAAGAGAGATACTAGTGCGAATTGTGTCATTAAGGTAGACTGGCTTCCAGACATATGTTGAAAAATAAATGCGAGCAATAATCCTAAGGCTCAGCTACTCCTTCAGGTGACAGGCAACAGATTGGGCCACTAAGCAGCGAGGGTAGAGTAGAGATGAAAGACAATCTCGGCATGGTCCTGCAAACTTTGTCTCAGTTTTCAATAAGGGCAGTGGTGTCAGTCATGGGGGCAAATGCAGGGTGGGGACAAGAGAGCGGAGAAAGCATGACCATACCTGAGACAGAAGAAAAATTTGGAACTGAATGAGATAAAGCTGAAGAAGCCAGACTGTCTTCACCCCAACATTTGGAAATTGCAGGTACAAGGATTTTTAATAAATCTGTCAAGTTTTTATGAATGGGACTATACGCTTGGACAATAACAAATGTACCACCTGTATTGAGGAAACAGGGTTAAGAGGAGAAGCAAAAAGGGAGCTTGGCAATTTCAAGCCTCTGGATCTGACCTTAGTAACATGCAACAGTTGTGGCCTCTCTAGGAAAACACTTAGGCTGAAAAATAAAAAAAATAAAAAATCTTCCCTGTCCAAGAGATAAGTGAAGCTAGAAAGAACAGCCAGCCATGGGGAAGGCTAAATTCCTAACTGGAGTTAGGAGGAAATATGATTCAGTGATGAAAGAAATGATGTGAAACAGTTGTCTGAAGTACCAGGAAGGTGGACACAGTAACGCCAGCTGTCCCTTCCATTGCTATCACCATATTTTTTTCTGAGGTCTTGATTTTTGAAGATAATTAAGGATATATATTATTCTCAGATTAGAACTTTATCTACTGAAACCAAAAGGCAGATTTTCAAAATCTACTTGTTAAATGATGAAGTGGGTCTCTTTAATCTTGACAGCCAAAATCCTTGGATGTTCTTCAAACATCTCAGTCTCAAATCTCTATTGGATATATTTCTTTACTTAAAGTGAGGCACCTAATGTAATACCACCTTTAAATAGGAATTTAGTCAACATTGTATTTGCATTACCTACTCTTATTCCAGGTACTGCAGGTTGGTACTGTGAGTCAGGAGAGCTTTCTCACCGTGTGCTCACAGAGGAGTTTCTGAAGCATTTTCCAAACCCTTCATTCCCATCGCCACTGTTCCTCAGTTTCCCAGTTTGCTCCAACCTTGGGATCTCATTTCTGTTGCCACCAGGCACTGAGACACCAGCGCGGTTGTAGATTATGGTGATCATCAGACATAAAAGTACTAACACTTATTTCTGGATGCATCTCCAAAGGGATGTCAAATGGCTGTTCCTATTTCATGTACTTCTCTTTCCCAGCAAGGTTTCTAAAGAAGAAATTAACACAGAGAAGGCACTTTGACTGGGATGTAACAGCCAAAGGATACATTTTGTCCTCAAGAGACTATATGTAATGAAATACGAGGTTTTTTTAAGAATCCAAATAGTGGCAACCCTTTGGGGGAAAAAAAAAAACATCAACCAATCCTCTTCTCACCAATCAGAGAGGGAATGACACCAAAAAACTGTATAAACGTGGCTGGTGCCAAGTGCTCCAGCAGCCTCAAGCCCATGTGTGTCACCTCATCTCATGAACCACACCACCGAGAAGAATTCACTTGCACAATGGCTGATCACTGCTTTTCAGGAGAAAATGTGTGCATGTTTGTAAGGGGGTGAGAATGGGGGGCTTCGGCAAATGTGAAGCATTTTCCTTTCCCCTCTTTGCACTCCGGTCCTCACACTGAACAAGGTCACTGCTTTCACTGCCGCTATCCTCTGTACGCTCAGCCTGTGTTACAGAGCTGGCACATCTTCAACAACCTTATTCCCACACCCTTTACACCAGGGGAAAGTGGCTTTCCCTCTTAAAATAACACCTTCTGGTACACCTTGTAAAAAGGCCATGGAGTTCCCATTGTTGGAGAACGATATCTGCACATATTCAAATAGCTGATTGATTAAGGAGGTGACAGTAGATGGATGTCAAGAATACATGGCCTAGTTACTATGTTTTGTAAGACCAATTAAAATAGGGCATCATTGTTCTGCATGACAAATGGCTTCCTCTGGCTGTTCTTTACCTCAGTTCTTGGCATATGTTATCTCTAACTACATTTATCTCAAGGGGAGTCTGAAGTACATTTTTTCTGCAAGCGTGGCTTTTTTGTTTCATGTAAAATGAGTCTTCGCTTTATTTCTGAGGACTTCACACAGCATCTCCCAGAATGTCATGTGCTCTAAAGATCATCCCTGCCTTCCTTGCATTATTTTTATAAAACAGAATACATCTACACACAGCAGCCCCAGAGAGGACCTAACGCAGGTGAAGAAGTGACTGAAGTCCTTCCCGAAAGCCATCCCACAGGCTCCTCTGACTCTCTTGCTTGAGAGGTCCATCAGTGACACTGTTTGACATGCTGTCAAAATACAGGTCCCTTGCTGGAGTTGTGGCTCTCAGACAAGGCAATGATAGGATTTTATCCCTTTAAATGATAGAGAGGGAACAGCAAAAAAGGAGTTCAAGAGAATAACAAAGTTTGTGGAGGGGCCAAATTGCCACAAAAAAATGAAAATCTGGGAAAGGAGGCAAAGCACCAGGTTCCCAGGAGGTATCCACTTGCAGCTGGCTAGAGATTAGAAGGAAGTTAAAGTAAAGAACAACAAACTAAGGGTTCTGGTGAAAACTAAGTTGTCGATAAATGTTTCGTATTACAGGGTATATCAGATTGTGAGAGGGAGAGGGAGAAAATAGCAGCACTTCTGGAGCAAGGCAGCAGATTGCCTCACTATTGGGAGATGTGGTAGTTGGTAGTTAAGAGAGCTGCCTGCCCTGCTGGCACCTTCCTGCTCCGCTCTCAGCACAGATGAAGGTTTGTTAGCTTTGCAGCAGCACTGTGCGCTCTGAGTTAATTAGGAAAAGGGACTGCTTTCTAGGGCAAGGCAGGTAGCAAAGACTACAGCAGCAGACTTCACCAGGATGAGTGTAATGGCTGTGGAAGCAACTTCAGGTGTTTCCACTTCCTGTGGAAATAAAAGGGTTAAATTTGCCCTTTGACGTCCAGAGAAATCCCACCTGAGAGTGAATTCCTTCAAGGCAGCCCTTACTGCAAACTGTCTACATCTAACCATCAAATGGCTGAGGGCAGCAAGACACGTCCCACATAGCCCAAGGCGCCAAGGCAAGGGGGGATGCAAGTCAGCAATATCAGCCCAACCACCTTTTGCTGGTTTGCTTCCCCACTTGCACAGATCCGGGCTCAATTTACCCAGCACAGATTATGCTGCTGTTTTCATTTCATAGGATATTTGGGCTGCAAGTCTCAGGCATGCAGCAAAGGAAGGGCAAGAAAGGTGGCTCAGATCAGTGCTCATTACCCACGGTGCTGGTCAAAGGGTCAGCGGTGGCTTTGAGCTCTTGAGATATAGCAGGTTATAGGAATGAGCTGGACAATTCTTTTTAATAGCTAAAGAGAGAAAACTGTCTGTTTCCCATTAGCTCCTTCACCTCCCAGCTACTTTTCCATCTCTGAGGAACTAGAATTGCCCAGGTCATCAGAAAGGCTGCCAAATCAAACAAATATAGAGGAGTGGTGAAAAAAATCAAACCAAGAAGTGGAACCTAAAAAAGAAGGGAGGTCAAAATGAAAAATGAAGGGAAGAACAGTAATGCAAGCTAGAAATTACCATATTGAGCTATGCTTAATATTAATATGGAGAAATAGTGGGCAAGAACAAACAAATAGTGTAAAAAAAAGAAGATAATGTAATCTACTATGATAAAAGCATAAGCCCTGATAACACATGTTGTTTGGCACCAGTAACATTTCCCCATACAAGGAAGTTAATGTAAAATTATTTGGGTATGGACATGTGCCTATGTTGAGTGGCGGGAGTAGGCCAGGTCAGGAAGAAATGTGGACTCTATGGTTGACAATGGCCATGTAGTATAATGAAAAGTATGATCATAAAAACAAGATTTTTAAGTAGAGTGGAAAATTACATTTCCAAGCCTAAGCCAAGACAAAGGACAGTGACTGAATTTGTAGTTAATAAACAGGAGAATCAGAAGATAAATGAAGTAAATTACAAGAGGAGAAGATGGCAAAAACCCAGATGTTCTAGTCATTTTTTTGTGTGTTTTTTATTGTGTTTTATTTTGTTTTTCCCAAGGAGAAGCATATCTCAGATGATGGAAGTTCTTGAGGAATACATTTTGAATTAAGTTAAGAGCTTAAAAATACATCAGAAAATAATTATGATTAACAAAAGAAATCAGAAACATAATCACAATATTTTCTAAATGAAACCTTTTCAGCAGCTGATGTTGAGTGTTACATCTTGAAACTGATGTGCAGTTTCATTAAAAGCATGTAATGAACTGAAATGTAAAAAATATTTCAACAAAAAAATGAAACACCATTTTTGTGGCAAACACACCATTCTGTTTAACCCAGAACTAGAGGTGTTTCGGTTTGGTTTGCCTCTTAAATTTCCAGGCACTGAAAATTTCCAGGATGTTTTGTTTCCAGTTGAACTGAAAATAATATTTTAATTTATTTACTTTGAATTATCATAACGAGTAGGGCACCAAACAATTATTTATTATGGGGTTCTAAGCAGAATTATGAAAATGAAGAGTTTTACAGATTGCCTCATTTCAATCATTTTGCAGCCAATCTGGAAGGGTTACTGCCTTTTAGAAATTATGCTGAAATGGCTGTACAGGGAAGGGGATGGTATTTTCCAAAATATCAGTAGGTGCAACAATTTTCAGTCCTACGCATTTTGATGCAGAGGTAGCAGAAATGTGATCCAGCAGCCTTTAGGAGAGAGACAGAGGGGTTCTGTGTGAAAGAGCTAGCAAGGAATAGAAAATGGACCAGAAGGGGAAAAAAAGGAAGTAGTATGTTTGTATCAGCCAATCCTTCCCTCCTCCCTTCCTCCACAGAGTTAGGTTAAATGCATCTGCAGTTCTGCTGCTGATAATTATTACCAATAATTAATAAACCTTTGCACAAATTGTCATGCTCTTAATCTGTAGGGCTAATTATGAAAAACAAAGGAAAGTGTCTAAATCACTGGAACTAAATGATTAAAGAAAGAGCATGAAACATGCTTGTAAAACAAGATGAGGATTGTGTTTTCGTTTTTAATGGTAAATATATATTTGCTGAGACACAATGAAGATATCAACAACTTAAAGGGTGAAACAGCAAAATCTATTTTGCTCATTATACAGAAAACAGAAAATTAAGGTTATCTTTCCCAGTAGGGTACAGAATTGGAAATGAAGATATCTTAGTTCCTGGGAGGTCTGGGACATTTGCAGGTGGAAGGGTAGTCCACCAAAGAGAGGAAGATCTCCCTGTTGAGAGATACTGCCTCTCAGTTTACTTAAATGCTTTTTTAGCTTAAATTGTGTTCTTAATCCGGTTGACTTCAGTGAGCCTATTGATATGCTGAGACATTTTCATGGCTGAAATCAAAGCTAAAAGTATTTCCTAACACACACACTGAGGGCTTACTGCTATGTGGGATAGCCTAAGCTATGTGCCCCAATCCAAATGGGAAGCCTATGGCAGAACTTGGGCTTTAAAACAATTAATTCAATGAGGTTCTGGGTTAAAATTTTACAGACTTCTTTAGATGTCTATTAAATAGCCCCAGAAGTAGAAAGATGTATTATTTCAAATTTATTTCTATTTTATTCTATTTCAAAAAGATCCTTGCTATTCATTCACTGATGTCCAGCCCTTTCCTTGTGTCTCTCACAACAAAGATACTTTGATAGGGGAAAAGTGGCTTTATAAACCTTCAGGAACCTGCCAGCTCCAGATTATGGGTTTAAGGAGAGGAAAGGGGAAAAACACACAGGCGTATAAAGAAACACTGGTAGAGAACTCAATTCAGGTTGAGAAAGTCTGTTATATTTTTCAGACCTTGTGCTTCCTTCCTTATAGATAACACCATTAAAGAGAACGTGGTTATTTCTACAAGCATCCATCAGAGCCACAGGAAATTCAGACTGAGGGTTAATATGTAAAAAAAGAGCCCAAATTTCCCAAAATGTGGCAGCTCCCAGCAAATGCACACACAGCTCTGCCAGGAGCATAATTGACTTAGGAGTTGTTGTGTGGTAGCTGGGGAGGCATCAGGCAGCAGCACAGCTGGTAAGGTTTCAGGCAAGCTGTGATTTTACCTATTTATTTTAAAAACTCACAGCCTTGTCAGTCCCAGCAATAGGGTAATATTTTTAAGGCAATTTCCATAAAGAAAAAGGCCAGAATTTTTTTTTCCTTTTAATAAAAAGAAGTCTTTAAATTGTTATTTGAGATGTTGACACATCTCTCATACTCCATGATGGGTCCTTTAGGGGATCCAGATCACTGAAGAGCATTGTCAAATGCTCCTTTCACTGCTAGTGTTACCGTAAATCGGCAGATGATGAACTCTCTAAGACTCAATTTGGAGTTTTAGAAAGCAGGCATTCTTTATTGCGGCGCGGGTGCAAAGGTGGAATTTCCACAAATCAAGCACACCTATGCTGAGATCATCGTTACATTTATACACAAGAATTACAAAGTAGTACACTCCCAGTTACAATGATTGGTTAGTGATTTGCATATACTTATAATATCTGTTATGTCATTCTCTTCTGCTACTACGCTTGCGCAGGGGAAGGGTCTTCACCTGGGCAAGGGTCTTCTTGACCTGTGGGTGTGTTTTTTAGTATTATAATGAAGACAGTTCACTTCAGGTTACCTTAAAAGTAAGTTTCGTTGCCAAGTTAGCTAGATATTCATCAACCTTGTCAAGTTGTCAAATAACTCATCCCATATACAATAAAGCCTAAGTGATCTGGTTACGGTCTAGAGAATTAAGACTAAGGCTAACATGGTCCAGTGAATAACACAGCAACCCATACATCACGCTAACATAAAGACTAACTTTTTGAAATCAAGATGTTCTTATAGTTGATTATTTCACAACCAACACAAAATATAAAAAGATTCAATAAAACTTATGATAATCTTCAACACTAGGACAATAAACTCCGTGTACTGATTAGCAAAGTTAATTCCCTTCCTAGTGGACATAGTGCATCTCATTATGACCTTCACATGAAGCTCCTAGGGCAAGTTGCTTTGGAGATCAGACATAAAGGTCTGGAAGATGTTCCCAAAACATTTGGAGTCATCAGTAACCTTCTTTTTCGCTTTCTTCTTAATTTTATTCCTAGGATTCACAATTCAAAACTAGCAGACCCAAAACAGTTCAGGTTTTGGCAAGCAATCCTCTGCTCAACATAAGCCTTTTCCTTTAGACAGGAGATCACTGTGATTTTTTTTAAATATGTCTCCTGAAACAGGAAAGAGAAAATGGAGTCTGTGGTGGAAAGTTGGCAAATCTACTGTCTTTTTGGAGAAAAGGTACCCATGGTACAGTAGGCATACATCTTTGATAACTATGTTTAATGCATTATGAAAGGTTTACAGATGCTCATGGACTGCATACAGTGTCCCAGTGAAGCAGAATTCATCCAGAATCAGTTCACTGGATCTGTATTGTCCCAGGAGACAGGAAATGAGGCCACACTAATGCTATGATTTAGAGTGTGATTTTATTTATTCCTAAATGTAAAGTGCTTGTGTAGCAAACAATTCTTCTGTAGATAAAAGATGTACAATTGCTTGAAACTAACAACACATTAAGTTGACTATTACTGGAATCCTGCTGC
Source organism: Aptenodytes forsteri (assembly GCF_000699145.1). Classification (NCBI taxonomy): domain Eukaryota; kingdom Metazoa; phylum Chordata; class Aves; order Sphenisciformes; family Spheniscidae; genus Aptenodytes; species Aptenodytes forsteri. The sequence goes on along the minus strand of NW_008794888.1, from coordinate 6,356,144 downwards.
CTCTTATTGCTGTGCGTATAATATCTTGACAAATATATTCCGATCTGGCATGGGTTTAACACTCATTCCATGTCTGTTCTCTTTCTGCCAGCATGGTCTAATCCACTTAAGAGAGGATAAAGAAAAAAGGCCTGATAAATCCTTACCTAGAATTTGTAATTTGTATGAGTTTTTTGCAGCCCCCAATCCAGCTAGTTTAAAGGTAACTCTGGCACCTCACCATGAGCTGCAGCCTGTTCCCCACATGGCTCCAGACACTCTGGAGACAGAGTTAACTTTCCATTAAACAAGACAAATTCCAGCCAGATTTTTCTGCAAAGGGAGCAATGTCAACCCCACCTCTCCCCGCTATGTCCACCAAAGAGATAGAGATGGCAGGAGGAAAACATTCAACTTAAATCCAAGGTGGCTGAGCAGTGGTAGGGGTGTGCCAGAGTTCTTGAAAAAAGCCTTTGGTGGATCCTTGAAAATAAGTGTATGCTTGACTCTAATGGCCATGACCACTGAAATAAGACAGCCCTTAAATGTCATTGGGCATTTCTTGGTAACTATCAATTTCCCCTGAGTTTATTTGTTGCAAATGTTTTTCCTGTAGTGCCAGAAATTACCACGAGCTCTGCATATTCCCTGGACCATGCCTCCAAGCCAACTTCTAACTCCTGCTCAGCAGGTCAGTCCAAAGCAAGTCTTTTCTCCAACCGGTCCAACCTTTTGGTTTAGTATCTGTCCCAGCGCCACCAGAGAGGAAAACTCTCCCACTTTCTAACCTCAGTGGGGGGGACTTCACATCAGTTTCAACAGCAGAAAGCAACTGGTCCCTTTTCCTTTGCCCAGCCTCATCCTGCATCCCTCCCACTTGTGCAGACGGGTCCCTCAGGGCCTTATCAGCCCATCTTCATTGAAGCCCTGAGCACGGAGGCTGATCCACTTAGCTCAGCACAGCGCTGAAGCCCCTATGCCACAACCCAAACCGCTGCAGGCTACGTAATCAGTATGTGCAAAAGATCAGTTGCCTTACACCAAATAAAGCCGAGATGAAACCCAGTCCTCAAAGAAAGAGGGGGAGTATCTCCTGGCACACATGGGAAATAAAAAACCAGTCACCAGAAAGTGACCTCCGATTACAGTGATATTAAGATGGGGCAGAAGAAAGGTTAATCATCACTGAGCTGCGGAGGATGCTGGATTAGTCACAGTGTTTCCTTCAGCCTTTCTTTTCTGTCATACCTGCTATTTTTTCTACCAACAAGTAAACTTCTCAAGACACAGAGGTTTCTCTCACACTTTGGTGCAGCTGCAAGGTCAAAGTGTCCCTTTTGCCTGTGCTGGTGAGTAGATGCTGCAACGGCCATGCTGGTGTGCAGGAGAGAAGGGGAAACCTTCTCTTTTCCTTCCCCTCAGTAAATCCTTGCCTGTCTCCCTGTCAGTTTATACAGCCTAGACCAAAAGAGAGCCTCCGAAAGATGAGTCTAGAAAACAGGTGGAAAGCTCTCCTTTATTGCAGACCATATGCCAAGGAGGCGCCTGTAAGCTGCGAGGGGGACTTTGTTCCCACTGGAGTCCTCTTCTATCACCCAAACCAGTAAATGCTTCTTTCCCAAATACAGCAGGAATTGTGCTCACTGATGACTGCTTTCTTCCCCAGCAGCTCCACTGATGCAGACCCAAATTCAGAGCAGAGACAAACTGATTAAATGAGACTAATGTTAGCAGGCAGTATGGGTCCCATGGGTGTTTTTCCACCATCCACCCATCCCTGATGGCCTTCCTGTAACCCCTCAACGTTGTTCTGGGAAGCAGGATTATTTTTTCAGAAACAGAAAAGGAAGTAATCGGCTCCCTGGAGGCACCAGAGAAGCCCCACACCCATCCCTGCCTGCCCGTGCCCAAACCACCCTTTGGGGAAAGGTCCCAGCAGCAAACAGTGCTGTCACGCAGGGAGGGATCTGAAATGGAGCCATTCCAGAAGAGTTTCCAGACCAGCATCTCTCACACAGGAGAAATGTGTTTCTCCCTGATTAGCCTTGGAAACTTGAACTTCTGCATCCAGGACTTTGGGTTGAACAAATACTCTTGAATCCACATCCTTTTTCCTGGCTGGCTATACTATGTACATGTATGAGTTTTCCTCCCTTTCTAGCTTGGCAAAAAGCCCTGCAGGGGGAAAAAACACACACATAAAGAAAAATTATTGTGCTCTACCTCAGTAACTTGCTGAAAAAAAACCTTCTCAACATGAGGCAGCAGAAAGAAAAAAAAATTGTTTGTACAAGACAGCTGGGTGTTGGAGTACAGAGCAAGTGTGTTATTTAATTCAGTTTGTCACATTTTCTCCGTCTTCCCCTGCCCATCTCACCAGGATGCTGCTTATCTGGCTTGTGGGGTGCAGGAAGGAGATTTATCCCACTGGCTCCTTCGGATCAGGCCTCTCCATTCATGTCTTCACTTCAAAGCACTGGACTTTTGCAGAGCACTGGGCTGCAGCTTCCATTGGGGTCAATATACATGTCAGCAACCGCAGACTGACAGTTTTCCAGAGAGTAAAAGGTACATAGACAGAGAGCTGAGGTATAAGACAGAGACCTGGGGTATAAACCGTTCCTCTTAGGGGCTTTCAAAGGCCAGAAGAGGGTTAAAATTGAGTGGGGTTAGCTGATCCAAGAGACACCTGTGATCAAAATTTCCTGGGAGCAAATGCCAGCAGTAAAGGTCTTATTTCTATTCCCCGTCTCCCCAGAGAGAACAGCAAACACTGGCAGCGAGGTTTACCTACCATTTTCCAGTGCTTATTGTCCCCCAGCAGCTGGTAAAGACAGGAGATGCCTCATTAGCCCTGCTGGGTAACCTGCATCTCCATTTCATCTGCATTTCATCTGATTGATGCTGCATTGGGCCTGCCGTTGCTCTGCGGTGACCAGCAGAAGTGCTCTATAAAGCCAGAGTACACTAAATGTTTCAGAGGAAAAGGTTTCACCGGAGGCTCCTAATCAGTCCCAAATCTCACGTTGTTGGAATATGACGCACAATGCAGGCACAACTTTGTGTTCATGCAGGAGAGGGAGCAGAAGGTGCAGTGGCCTTACCTGCCTGAAAAATGCCAGCAAGATCCCCACTTCCCGCCTGCCCACAGGGACACCCATTGTCTGAGCCTTTCCTTCATTGTGCCACAGTGACTAGGAGCTAAGGCACCTTGCTGGCCATGTGGAATCAAACATCTGGTTCCTCCTGGTCTCCAGTGGAGATCCAGTCAATTCCTTGTGTATCCAACAGCTCCGAGTTTGCTCTTTGCCTGCATGGGGTTTAGACAGCACACAAACTTTTTGAAAAATGAACTAAAATCCAGCCCTGAGGACTTGGCCAAATCAGGAAAGATGGACTGTGGGATCCTCCATCTCTGCACGCTTGTGTGGGAAGCTAACCAATGCATCAAGCCCCTCAAGGAAGGATTGCTTTGTAGGTGGAGAGAGGGATTCCTCCAAATCTCTTGCCTGTGTTACTGAAGAGCATTAGGAGCAGGATATAGTCAAAGAGCTTCATGGAGTTTCAGGACCAAGATGGAGCCTTTTTAACAGATATCTTCAATACCTCTACCAAGAAGAAACTGGCATAGTAAACAGGCATCTTCCTGAGCCAGTTGAACCATACAGTGTTCCCCAGCCCCATAGCACACTGTCCTCACTTTCAGGTAAGAAAGCAATCTGACACAGGCACTGTCCCAGCCTTCCTCTTTCCTAGACCACAAGGTTACAACAGGTCCACAGCTCAGCAGCTTGGGTGAGTGAAAAAGCCAGATCTGTCCTAGCTCCGGTATCAAACTCTAGGAGTTCCCTTACATAGAATCATAGAATCATTAAGGTTGGAAAAGACCTCTAAGATCATCGAGTCCAACCGTCAACCCAACACCACCATGCCCACTAAACCATGTCCCTAAG
>NW_008794888.1:6332438-6351090 GCF_000699145.1 Aptenodytes forsteri | reverse complement strand
GGCCCCATAGACTTGTGAGCGTCCAGGTGGCGTAGCAGGTCATTGACTGCTTCCTCTTGGATTATGGGGGGTTCATCCTGCTCGTTGTCCCTGTCTTCCAGCTCAGAGGGCCGAGTACCCTGAGGATAACTGGTCTGACTATTAAAGACTGAGGCAAAGAAGGCATTGAGTAAATTACAGTTCCAGGACACCCCACAATCTTCAGAAAAAATTGAACAAGGTTGTTAAACTGCATGACTGGTGGTCTATTCTTGTCAGGTATCCTCTGGTAGAGACTACAGACAAACAGGACAACTTCTATCAGCAATACATTAACCAGCTCAGGTGCCACAGTGGCTATGCCAGTATTAGCAGATTGAGCAAGACTCATGATTGCCCAATCTGGGTTTTTTTTTCCACCATGTTCTCTAGCACAGCTTTTGCATGTGCCAGCAAGCTTTTGCTGAAGCTCAGGAAATAGCCTGGACCAGAAACTGTGTCTGTTAAGCACTGTGGACAAGATCAATTTGGGAGGAAGAGAAGGTTTGGCATTTTGCCCCTGGGGCCAGAGAACAGGTCCTGTCTCATTTTATTTTTTGTACGAATGTAACCTGTGAGTCCAGCTGGCTTCACTCTGGACAACGTCTTCATTCACACGTATTTATCCAACTGGAAGAAATGTCTGGCCCCAGCCACCTCCCAGTGGCCATTCCCATGAAGAAGGTCAACAGCCAGCTGAGCAGCCTGTGCCATCAATGCCTAACCCACTTCAGTTACAGTGACCAAAGACAGCAAGGACTTGCTACTGACATCCATTAAGCTGATTTGGTTGATTGTGACTGAAGCAAGTTACAGCCTTCCCCTGAGCAGCTCAGGTGGCAAATCTGAGGGGACACCAACCTCCAGCCCTTGTGACGAGCAGCTGGAGACAGGGTAGAATCCACAGCATTTTCCAGAAGCCTCTGTATAGAGAGCTGCTGTCAGTCAACATCCTTAATTGGTAGTAACAAATCTCATCACAGCCTGCTGCCTCAAAAAAACACTTTTTGTGTCAGGGAGAGCTGTTATGGGGGAGGCTCAGGGAATGGATAACATGTAAAGATCCCTTTTGACGGGCTCAGGGTTAACCACCATTACCATCAATTATTCATGGTTCCCAGGCAGACTTAAGGCAAATAAGGTATTAAAAATTTACATCTCTCTTCCTCCCCACTCCTCCTTACTATCATCACCTCTTAAGTGTAGCTGGTGAATGTGAGCATTGGCTGTTAATTAGCTGCAATGATAATTGCAAAGAAAGTACAAATGTCTTAACTGGGGAGACATGATATGTCTCTCATTAAACCCAGACTAATAGAAAATTCTTCAACTTCTTCCCTTTTATTCCAGAATCTCCGATCCTACATTAATTTAAGATTTATTACAATTGAAGATACAGGGCTAGGTATTGGTCTGCCAAACATCTCTGAAGGCTGTGATGATTGTGTGATTTATGCAGTTTTAGGAACAGAGTAATTCTTGTATATTATAATATTTTTTTTTTTTTAGACTTTTTGTTCTTTCAAAAAAAATTGATTAGCTGTAAAAAATGTAATAGAAGTAAACTTTATGTATTATTTATATAAAATATATATTTTGAATAAACAGTTTTCATCCTCTGTGTGGGTTTCCTTTTTGGACTTGCTGAAGTTCAGGAGAGTAGCATCAAACTAGTCCACCTCAGTTTTCATTTATATGCATTTTCACTTTCTGGTTGTTAGTTGTGTAAACTGCTCTGGCATAAATAGCTCACTCACAGTCTTGAGAGTGTCCTGGACCCCCTTCCAGCTCACAAAGCCTTGAGTCTGTTACAGTTCAGACTAAATTTCTAAATTCTTTTTGCTCTAGAAATGCCCAGCTTTGGGAGACGTATGTTATGCAAGGTGGTAGCAATCACAGTGCTGTTTCTTCTAATTCCCATTTCCTTATGAATTGTCATTTGTATTGCACGCCTATGAATATTTCTTTTTTCTGTTGCAAAAGGCTGACTGGATCAAAGCCAAAATGCTTTATGGTATTTTTCTCAGATCATACTGAGAATAGCCAATACACCCATGATAAAGCTACTCACCTGGGCTGTCTCACACTCAGTGGAGCCCCCCAGGCTACAAAGCTGGTCTTTTTCTGTGGCTCACTGAATATTTCATTATTTATACTAAGTGGAACAGCTTCAGGAGGAGAGATGGAAAGTATTTTCCATGCCAGGATGACAAATAGGCCAGTAATTCATTCTAGGCTTTGCTAAATTTTTTTAAAAGCAAAACTTGGACTTTTGCATTTAAACAATTCAACTGTGTCCCAGTCAGGGTATCCCAGCAGCCAGAAGAAAGAGAATAAAATATTCTTTTTAGTGTGCACCTGGCTGGCCACTGTTGTGTGCTGTAATATAAACCCGTAGGTATTACCAAACTATTTCCTTTTATCCTATCACATCTAACTCACACATGAACAATGTAAAAGTTGGGAATTCTCAGAAGACCAATTGGAAATAGACTGGACTGAGCATATTTGCAGTTCACAGATGTTGCTGAGAAAGAGCTGGACTTAAACTGCTTTGCATTTGTCCCTTGTAGACAGAGGACCTTTAGGCATTGTGGAGGATCACTCCTCTCTCCTGCTGACATCCAAACTGCACAGGCAAATTGCAAAGCTGCCACAGTCAGCTAAAACACAATTTCATTGGGAAAGGGGTAAATCAGCAAGGTGGAAAATGGGAAAAGCTCAAAGCATAAAAATGGCCTTGATGGCCAACGAGAGGAGACAGTGCATATAACCCGCAAAAACATATCTTTAACTTTGGCTTATGGCAGGTGACCATTGTCAAGAAATCCGAGTGCCTTCTTATTATTTTCTTGCTTGTTGCACAAAATGCTGTAGTGATGCACCAAAATCAGTGGGGGCCCATCAAGTGGATTCATCCGCCATCTGAAAACACTGGACATAGCATTTGCTCCCCATTTGAACAAGGCTGGGAGAAAAGCTGAGCAGTTTACCCTTGAATTTGCATTTGCATTGCAGTCCTCCTTTGGCATGTTCTGATAAGACCCTCTTGTGCAGCTAGTGGCTCCTAGACCCTTCTCCATGCAGAAGTGTAACGTCCAGAGAAGAGTAAGGACTCATTTGATTTGTGTATTCACCTGGGCAATAAAGCTCAGGTCTGTCTTTCAGCACACACAGAAATACCAGTGAACCTACTCTCAAGTTTAAACAACTGCCTAAAACCCTAGTTCACCAAGGTACTTAAGCACATGGATATTTAAGCTGGACTGAAGTCTCAGCTGAAATAGGATGCTGAGTAGGTGCAATAACTCATTCCTTTGTCAACAGGGTTTCTGGAGTCAGTGCTGTCAGGGTAGCAGCAGCTTCCAGGAGCAAGGACCCTATCCACACCACATCACCACCTTTTACAGTACTTTAGAGAGACTCAGGCACTTGCATTAGAGGAAGTGATGAATGAATCAGGTTTCCCTTTGCTAAAGCTTCCAAGTCACAGTTCCCATCCAGTGCTGTATCAGATCCTCCTCTCTGGTGCCTAAGAGGTTATGCCAACTTCTCTCTGTTGACTGCCCTGGGAGCCAGTGTCTCGCTGTCCTGCAGCCCAGGTGGTACAAATCAGTTGTGACTCAAATTTAAACACTAGAGCCTGGTATCCATCCTAGACAACTGTATGGCCTGGGTGCCATAGGAACTATCACACTTTTCTGTCCTTCTCTAACACATATTCATTAGCCTAGGAAGGAAATGCTCTGCGAGTCCCACATTGTCTCTGCAGATTCCAGCTTTGCGTCCAGAATAAATAACCGGAAATAAGAGTGATTGCAGCACTCACAAAATGGTATTCAAATGAGAAAACAAAATCTGTAAAGTTATACAGTGTAAATTGTACAGCCTCTAACCTCACAGAGTACATTTTCAAAGAATGCACTTTAAGTAAAAATTGTCAATTAGAACTAATTAATCTTCCTATTACTTTCCCTATCAGCTTTTTAAAAAGGCAGAGGCAGGTTTATTTTCCAAAGGTATTCTTTTTTCAAAGCAAGCCCTAAGAGTCATCTTGCAATAAAATATTACAGGAAACAGAGGAGAAAGTGAAGAAGCAAAAAGAAGACTGTGTATTTCTCCAGAGAATGTAAGTGTATACTATATAATCATAAACAATAAACAATGACATAAACTCTGCCATAAATATTCTCACATGTAGTATTCTTTAATTGCGATGAAAGGGGAAACTGGGGCTCCCTTGGGGGGTGGTGTGTTCTCATTTGTAATCATATCTGTCTTCTCACCATGAAGCATTTTAAGTTTCAACCAGTTTTGTGATTTTGCAAAGGCTTAAAGAAAAAAAAGGTCAGAAAAGTGGTGAAAGGAGAGGAAACTTGGAAATATGTTTGAACCCAGTGGTTAAAATGGAAATGCAGAATCCCTGTATGAAACCCATCCATTCGGCAGATCATGTCTGCAAAGGACCAGTATCTCTATTTGACATTTTTAGAGGTGTCACTGTAGTTATCCAGGCACATTACAACCACTGATTGTCCTCCAAAGACTCATTTATTTCAGCAGAGCTATGTTGATCTCCCTGGCTGCAAGGCTGCCTTCAATTCTCAGACATAACATAAAACAAGGGAGTCAGTAAACAGCCCACAAACAAAAGAACCATCTTTTGCCTAAAAATGTTGTGTCAATTTAAGTGGGAAGTGTGTTAATTTAATTGGAAAGCAAATGTGTACCACAAAGAAAAGAGTTCTGTTACAGTGCAAGAAACCAACAAGCAACATCTTCAGACAGGCCATGAGGGGAACAGTTAAAACCCCAGGGCAAAATTCTGCCTAAAGTAAATGCTGTTTGACAGCACAAACTATAATTACTGCCTGTGATTGTATCCCTCATTAACAACAATAGCATGTAATACAGTAGAAAATCAAGCTTGTTTCAGCACTGTTTTTCATAAATATACATAACATTCTAAAACCTGTCAAATATGTGATATTTTAAATGCATTGCTGCCTGTCCTTCCACAGCATCCCAAAAGTCTTGGCAAAGTCTGCATCTAGTCCTGCGAGAATTGTCTGCTTCTGTGACATGATTTTTTTTCTCAGTCTGTATTGAGGAATAGGTATGCATACAACACCACCAATATACAGTCAGAGCTGGGAAAAATTCCTGATCTAAGGTTGCCATTCAAGAAGCATAGCAAGAAAAATAACTTGGCAGACAATTAGGTACAAGCTTCACTTGGAGCCAGGTGACTCAGAGGTTGGCAGGGTGAAGGCACAGCACACCAGTTTCTAATACCAATAATATACACCCATCTGCATCACATCCAGCACCTTTGATTCCTATTCCTAAACAAGCTGGTATGCAGCTGGATCTACCAGGGCGACTGCCTTAAGTACAAGACCAGAGTGAGCCCTGTGGATTTGTAGTGAAAGACTTAAACTGTTTTACTGCTGGCTCATGGAGTTGTTCAACAGCCTAATTTGAAAGCCAAGTCCATATTATAGCATTCAAGTACGCTGATGAATTGCAGGAAAGAGGAAATTGCAACATGTATAGACATCATTCTTCTGGCAAATCCCCGCTGTGTAAATGAAGTTACACTGGCAAAATAAACATTTTGATGGAAAAGTGTCTGTCCTTCAAACAGGTAATTTATCTGTAAATGCAGAAGTCCTGTTACCAAAATAAACCAGACCTCCACTAGGGGCCTTAGCCAACATCTCTCTCCCAGTGTAACCTTTGTAGTGCAAACCAGCCCTAAGAGGATCATTAAAAAACATTCATAAAAGAATGATAGATTTAAGAGTAGCAGAGATCAGGATTAGATTTGGAGGGGACTTTTCTCTTTGAAGAACTTAGAGGGAAACTCGGTGATCTCAGTATTAAAAGTAGGGACTGTGTCCTTGAAATGTCTGTATTGCTGGCTGAAATCACATTTCATCAAAACATGAAAGAATGAAAGAAAAATGATACCATTTTTGAAAGCTTCATAGACTATGTTCTGTGAAGTATGTGAGGACTTGCTTAATTTTATGCAAGTAAATGATTTTCATGAAAGCATCAGTCTTTAACTGCACGCTTAAGTACTTGCTACATGATACTTCTAAGAAATGGCATCCACTTCCATTGGTGAAGACTCTTAATGGATGAAAGAAGAACACCTGAATGATATCAAATCGGCCTCATTCCCTCTCACAGAAAGGCCCTCAAGCCATGTGCTTTGAAATAATCAATATTATTTTCTTCAGAAGTACAAGAAGATGGGTGCTCCCTTCAAACAGAAGTCAAAGCCCATCTTCCTGGCAGAGCAGGGAAACAGAAGAGTTGTCCTAAGAGTGTAGGTGATACCAAGAGATTAGTCAGATGAAACGGGGAGAGAGGGATTAAACTGGCAAACCAAAAGAGGAAAAGCAATAAAGATCCAGATTCTGAAAGGGATTTGGGCACCCAGTTCCTAACTGGGTGTCTAAAAGCCTTTTGATTTCCTAGGAAATGCCTAAGGAACTGTTGCAAAGCCTGCAGAAGATCTGGCACTAGTTTTTATCACCTCTGGACCAAAAACTATAAAGTCCAGGAAATCAAAGGGAAAGTGAGCACTTAAAGAGGAATTAGGCTCCAAAATCCTTTTGGAAATCTTGTCTGGGCAACTTAGCAAGCTCCCAAATAGTCCCAGATGGCTAGTGATAGCCCAGCAGGGATGTGACTTCTTACCTTGCACAAGCAGGCAGTTGTGATAAAAGACCATTTTTATTTCCCTTGTAACGAAAAGTCAATGTTCATTTGTTTGGGAGACCTCCTTGACAGAAAGCTTTATCAGCCATGAAATTAGCCCTTCATGCTCTCTTAAGCCAATAGGCCAGGACTGAGATGCCTACTGCACCTGATGCTTGCAGTTAGTTCTGATTAGCAGCCCCTCATGGATTTCAAACAGCAGCCTCCTTAAATGCAGGCTGTAAAACTTCACTGGCTGCACTAAATCAATAGGGAGGCGAGAGAAGGGGTTGGAGAAGAGAGGGGAGAAATAAACAGACACTAAAGCTACAACATTATTATCTGCTTTGGCAAATAGCCACCAAAATTGCTCAATATACTGTATACACACATACACTCGCATACACACATACAGTCTGCCTGGCAAAGCAAAAAAGAAAATATTCCTTAAATAATATGTTAGTTCTCTTGGGCAAATAAGAAGTAAGCAGCTATATTTAGCAAGGAAATAAAACTGTATTGTAAAGCCCTGGAGACCTATTCTGTCAATGCCCTCTGCACTTTCAGTGTTTAGAGGATTCTTATTTACTTGACTATGAGAGGATTCCTAGAGACTCATAAAGTGCCACCAGGAAGTCCGGGTGAGCCTGCGATCTCTTGGTGGCTAGGGGGATGTGACCATTAGCTACCCGAAACTTCACAGTGGTGCTGTCACAAGGATCACATCCCTGCGCTGTGGGAACTGCGACTCCCAAGGATACCTCAGCAATTTATAAACTCAGCAATACAGAGTTGGAAGTAGAAAACTGATCTTGGGAATATTCCTGCATGGGAGCAGATCTTTTAAAAGAGGAAGGAGAAAGCTTAGACCTAATGTGTGTGATGTGTTTTCAGGGAGAGATCCAAAGGACCTGATGCAGAGTCCACAGAAGGACTGGCGCTGACTGGATCAACCCCTGACATTACACAGGAAATCGGCAACAGAGTTTAATACAGGGAGAAAAGGAGAATAAAGAGTAGGCTTCATCTCATCTAATTTTCAACAGCTGTAATGTAGACAGTTCTAGCTGAACTAGTGTCCCTTTGCTGCCTTATGGTCCCCAGAGGAAAATAGGACCCTCTTCAAGGTGCAATTCACCTGACTTATTTTTGGATGAAATTATTTTTGCTCTGAAAATGCCTATTTCTGTCTACGGGCTGTAAAAGAAGCATAGGGCAAATTCCATTCAGAGTGATAGTGACAATGGGAGAGAGAGACTGACACATAGCAAATTCCGTTAATACAAAGAGTTATTAGAAAATGTGCTATTTTTTACAGTTTGCTTTAGATAATCCTACAGAATAGAACAGAATTAATTTCTTTCTAATTATATTTTATTAAATAGGCTTAAAATTCCCTCTGTCTCAATCTTACAAGAAGTACCTTTTAGAGGGAATTTGCTTTGGCTGATTCAATTTCTTTTTCATACCATAAAAGTCTTCCCTGTAGATCCAGATCAGAACCAGGGACTTTCCCAGAAGGAATCTGAATGGATTTTGGCTACATATTGATAGGATTGCATTTAAAAGCATAATGAAGTCACCTGAATGGAATGAAACAAGATGCACTGGGATAAGCTGAAGTTTGGAAAGACAGAGTCATTCTCAAATTGGGTGAACACTTCCACATTTGTGGACTGCAACTGAGGCTTACAGCAAGGTCGGCATCTTGAAAACCCAATGGATAGCTCATTATATGTATATGTCCAGACCATGTGCTAAAGAATACAGCTAGGGCAGACTCTTTGTGAGTGTGGGAGCTTGACACTTTAATACTAGCTCAGCATTCTCCTCTGCTTCTATGCCCCCATGTGTAAAATTAGGATAACAATATTGCTTTCATCTTCCTCACCATCGTGTTGTGACTATTAATTAGTTAGCATGTGCAGAGACCTGGATAAATGCTAAGTTTTAATCAGGTCTTGATGAGCTTGGGGAATGCAGCAGTGTCTGAGCAGAGGGTGGAAGAGCGAGACATACTGATCCCATCTGCCTGGCACAGGACGATGCTGGAGGGACACTGGTTGTTTGGCTGGCTAATTTGCAACACCTCCAGCCTCCCTAGCTGATGTGGCTTGGCTCTGGCAAAGGGCTGGTCCATCCTTCTTCCACTAGAAAGAGTACAGTCTTCAACAGTTACTCCTGTTGCCCCCCACAACATCACTAAATTTCTTGCTGCCAGATGTTCAAAGGGTTTGAAAGTGGGATTCAGTTCCACCCAGTATTTTGAAAATGTAGGATTAAATCCAATGGCCAGCATCTCTTCTATGCCAAGTAAAGGAAATGAGAGGAATGCCATGAGTGGAATCATGCCGAGGGTTTGAGTCTTTGCATCAAAACCTTATTCTCCTTCATTTGGGACAGTTGGGCTTTTTTTATTATTATTCCTTGTTGTTTGGTTAGGGTTTTTTTTGCCAGTGAGAATTATTTACAGTTCTGTGGCGATTAGACTTTTTGTTAACTGAACCAAATGTTTGTACTCCCTGTATTTTACTGTATAAACTTCTGGGGTGGGCTGTCTCTTTGCTGCTACTGCCTTGGCTAGGTCTGATATTCTGGGACCAATGATGTCTCATAGGACAAAACTCTCTCAAACATAGCATAATTCCTCACAAAGCACAGAACTAAGTTCCACAGAAAGCCAAGCACAATATTCAGATGTGGAAACTTGGAAATATATGTAAAAGAAGCGCTTCTGTTGTGGGTGGAATAGAGAACTCAGGAAAGGCAGAAGCATAACCCCCTGAATTAATGATGAATCCCAGTACTCAGAGATCTGTCTTTTAAACAACCTTTGATAATTGGCCTCTCTGTAGCATGTAGTGCACATCCTGAAATAATGGAATGGAAATCAACATCAATCAACACAGCATGAGGCTCCTTCTTCTCCAGCAAATACATATCCTTGCTAAACACTGGTGGCTGTTTGTCCTAAATTTAACACCAATTAGGGCCTGATCCTCAGCTCTGCCTGAAGGGATGAATGTCCTCCACACCCATCCAAGTCCATCAAGAAACACAGAAATATCTCAGCGTCTCTTAGAAGACATTCTGCAGAATCAGACCCTTAATAGTTTGATGGCTTGAATGCTAACATTGCCCAGAGCACTTAAACTGATAAACAATCAAAGACATCCCTGTACATTTATATACAACAAAACAGAGGCAACAACAGAGAAAAAAACCACTCTATTGCTGTGCTTCTCCTGTGTATCTCTAGAGCCAGGAAATCTGCAGCAGAGATAAGAGGAGCTAGTAAGAGGAAAGAGAAGAAGTGGCATTGGGGGCGGGGGAGAAGCTTAAATAATTGGTGTGAAGATTCACTTCATGTCAGAAAGACAAACTGGCCTAATTGTCTATAAATATCCCAGAGAAGAATTGAGTCTCATTTTATTTCAGCTATGAAAAAAGAGCATGCAGGAGGAAGGCTCGGCTTTACAATAACATGCACCACGCTCTGTCCCTGCCTCTGACAGCAAAATGTTGCCAGGTCTCTGCAGCCACTGGCTAAGACGTCCATATTCTCTTTACATCCATGAATCTTCACATTCAGCCTTTTCTCTCCAATGTAATTGCAAATTACTTTGGTGAAAGTCAACACTTGTGGTAGGGATGGGCATCAGCTTTAACTTTGCCCCAGCCCATTTCTTCTCAGACCAATCTACTACAATAAAAAGGAGACCGATCCATGAGCAGATCCAACTCACAGAGCCAAGAAAGCACCAGTCTGCAAGTGCCACATAGTGAGCAACACACAGACAGCGAGACTGTCATCGAGATGTTAGGTAAAATTAGGTCCTCTGACTGGAGCTGGAATTTGTGAAAATATAGGGGTGTAAAGGGATGAAAAGGCCCACCTCAGTGGTGCCATCAGACAGTGAGATATTGTGGAGATTATGAGAATACCTGAAAGGGCTTTACTGTCACAGAGGAGAAGATCCTGCAATAGGCCCTGCTCTTCCCACTTTGGAAAAAAGTGAGAAATGGCCATTATCAGCTGTCCATCATTTTGGCAGCGGATAAGGAGAGGAAGTACAGTGTTCCAGCCTCTTATCTGGCCTCTTAGCTATGACAGACCTGAGCTCAGCAAGTCTGACCTGCTGCTCCTGGAAGGCACCAGCAAGTGCCAAGTCTTAAATGGCTTGTGGAGGTGAAGGTGGCAGTAAGTTCATCATCTTTGAGAGACAGCCAAAGCAAACCCCACAGAAGTCACAAAGAGGGCATTTCTTCCCTTGTCAAACCAAGAGAACTCGGCTGAAATCCACTTAAGTCAATGAATTATAATTGTTATTCCAGTGCATCAGAAAACACAGACTATTTCTCTCATTTCTTATCCTTTTCTAGGGTTTAGAACATGCACAATTCAAATGCTTTTACTTTTTCTTAGGAATTAGACTCAGAATATTCAATGCAAATGAGAGAACTGGATGAAAACTTCATGGTAAAACAATAGTCTGCTGGGAAGTGCTGATCTGATGAAAGGTAAAATTTCATAGTAATAACTTGATTAGGAAGTTTCACTGGAAAAATTTTACCTAAGTAAGGTCAAATGTCTAATTTTCCATACATTTACAAGTTTCTCGGTCAATTTTCTATGTTATAGTAATATCTGAAATAATACTATTGAAGATAGTGCTACAACACCATAATACTATCTTTTTGCCATGGTCAACTTTTATCTAAATTAAACATTTGGACAAGCTTGAAGTGAAACCTTTTAAGAAAATGCTTTTCAGATCATGAGAAAAAATGTCTATAATGTCAATAGCAAAGCTTAAACACATGATAATAGTAACAAAAGGATAGTAGTAACATTATTTCCATCTTTACAGTTTGCCTTATAATTTCAGAGGAACTGGTCGTACCCTCACAGCTATTTCTTTCTTCTCCCAGAGAATTTCCATGTAATTAACCTATATGTTCTCAACCTCAGAGTGATTCTACCTCTTTTGGAGGCTTTCAAAGCCTTCCCAGGATTTGATCAACAGGAGTCAAACCCTCCCATATTTTCCAAATGCAACCATTTGGATGAGCAAACAGGAGATAGCATTTGCAGAACTACCTGTTGAGTGATTGCACCAGACAAATATAGAGCCCATATTTAGGAGCCTGGCCAGAGAATCGTAGAATCATAGAATCATTAAGGTTGGAAAAGACCTCTAAGATCATCGAGTCCACCCGTCAACCCAACCCCACCATGCCCACTAAACCATGTCCCTAAGCGCCTCATCTACACGTCTTTTAAATACCTCCAGGGATGGGGACTCCACCACTTCCCTGGGCAGCCTGTTCCAATGTTTCACCACTCTTTCAGCAAAGAAATTCTTCCTCACGTCCAATCTAAACCTCCCCTGGCGCAACTTGAGGCCATTTCCTCTCGTCCTATCACTAGTTACTTGGGAGAAGAGACCAACACCCACCTCGCTACAACCTCCTTTCAGGGAGTTGTAGAGAGCGATGAGGTCTCCCCTCAGCCTCCTTTTCTCCAGGCTAAACAGCCCCAGTTCCCTCAGCCGCTTCTCATAAGACTTGTTCTCCAGACCCCTCACCAGCCTCGTTGCCCTTCTCTGGACACACTCCAGCACCTCAATGTCCTTCTTGTAGTGAGGGGCCCAAAACTGAACACAGTATTCGAGGTGCGGCCTCACCAGGGCCGAGGACAGGGGCACGATCACTTCCTTACTGCTGCTGGCCACACTATTTCTGATACATGCCAGGATGCCATTGGCCTTCTTGGCCGCCTGGGCACACTGCCGGCTCATGTTCAGCTGGCTGTCGACCAACACCCCCAGGTCCTTTTCCACTGGGCAGCTCAGAAGCCCATTGAGGTAACAATAACAAATAATAAAAAGTAATGAAGGTAAAAAGGTAACAAATTCTGTAGTTATGCTTTAAACTCACTCCAACCAGAGTCCAAATATCCTAAAAAAAATCCAGCTTCAAAGTGGCCAAAAGTGGGTTGCATCTCAGCTGCTCTTGTGTATACACAGTCCATGCTGAGCTAGCCCAGGCATGCTTGGTGGCACAGTAACCCATTGGGTGTGCAAGGTCCTCACGTCTGGAGGCTGCGATCCAGCCTGTCTGTCTGGAAGGCATGTGTATCTCATCCTGAAGGCTAACAGAGCAATGTCCTTAGTCAGAAACATGAAAGAAAAAACAAAAACAAAACCACACTGTGTTTCTGGTTAAACTTATAGCTCAGACACCTATAAAATAATAAATCACCTAAAATGTCAAGGAAGAAAAAAAAAAAGCCAACACAAACAGCTTGAATAGCAATTTACAAAGTTGCTCAGCACAGCAATATTTAAAGCTGTTCTTCACGATATGTCATTTTCAGATAAGTTAATAAAGAAATATAGGAGAGAATCAATTTTTAGTAATCATTACCATGTACAGTAGTGAAACCTCCAGGCTATTCAATTAATTCTAGACCATAATTATGACCCAGGAACAAATTGTATAAATCAGAATTTTTTATTTAACCATATAAATCAGACACTGATCTTGAGTGCAAATCAAGAGTTGTGTATTTCACAGTTCTTGCTGTCCCAGAAAATAGGCTCTCCAAGGATTCAAACCCCTTGAGGCATAAACTGTGCACACTTCACATTCCACAGGGATCACAGTAATTATAGTAATTTTTAACTCAATGTGCCACAACGCCCCAAAGACACTAAGGTTCCTTAATAGAATGCAGAAAAGAAAAGGTGAAACCAGCTGGCTAATCTAGCAAATTCTAGGTCCGAGATAGAAAAGCAGATTTAAAAAAAAAAAAACAACCCGCAAAATCTCAAACCCACTATTCCAGTCCAGGATCAAGCTCACCTGGAGAAAGCCACAACAAAGAGAGGAGCTGAGTTTCCTACATCTTGTAGCACTTTGTGTTCCTAGTGCAGTTATCCTCTGTGGATTTCAAAGCACATTCTGGTTGCAGCATTACATTTACTTCTTTAGTCTTACAATGTATTTTAGCAGACAGCCCAAGGCTCAGAGGTGAAGACGCTTACCTAAGAACATACAGTCAGCGAATTTCAAAAACCATAAACTGAACTCAGGAGTTCAAGAGGTCTCCATACACTGTAGCTAGGCACACACATTAAGGGATGCCAGCGATTCATAACCCCTCCCACTGGATGAATTCACAAGATCCTTTCCAAAAATCAGTGGTAATTTGTTCGGGGTCCCTTGTGCTCTTAGGGAGCATTGATACCAGCAATTTGGTCAGCTTGCTGCTTCCCTCCAGGGCCTCGGTCTCTCTACCATTCCTGCTGTGTATCTGTTAGTTCACTCCACAGTTTCAATCCATAAGGTGTAAATGTGGCCCTTGGGTGCACATTCCCAAGAGCAAGATGAGGATATTGCACACCAGACACCTGTGTCCCTGCATCCTGCAGGGCTCAGAACTGTCACTCCAAACAAATAAACCAGACGTAAGCATGGTAGCTCAATAGGTGAATTCACTGCCCAGGAGAAGGCGTTACTCTTATTAACCAAAGAAGGGGCAGAAAAACCCAGTCCAAGCCCCAGGTTTTTTTTTTCTTTGCTACATTGTGTTTGGCTGCAACTTTGATTTCACCAGTTTCGAGTAGACAGACTGGGCGCTATAGTGATGAGGTGACCATAGTAAGTGATAGTTTCCCATCACCTTTTCACTTATTGACTTAGTCTAACCTATTGTTATCATGCTTTAGTTTTTAATTTTTCAGTAGAATGTTTTAATTTTAAAAGTATTATTTGTTTGAAAGTAAAGTGTGCATGGCTATTACTATTGACAGGAGGTTTATAACCTTCCTTTCTACAAATTAATGTTTGGACCTATGTTGTCATTAGACACCAATCTTGCCAACTAGTGATGAAAGAAATGGGCCACTCTTTGTTGATATTCTTCTCCTATTTCAGCAAAGGTGTGATGGTTTTTCAGCTACTAAGGCTCTGTCTCTGACATTATTGTTATGTATATTCCCTTAAAATGAAGGGAAACCAGCCAATGAGGAAACACAAGGAGCGATACAACTTCAGCTGCAATGTCATAATACTGTATACACTGTCCGGCCAGAATATGTTTTCACCCACAGCCAGGTAGGTGCTAGAAACAAATAGAAATAATAAAATTAATCACAATAGTTTTTTTAAAAATTGAAAAAGGTAATACAATTTGTAACACATGTACAAGCAGAATTGGACTTGTAAAAGCTTTCAAATGTTTGGAGATTTTTTTTTTCTCTTTAATAACAGGAACACTATGACTTCTGCAAATAAAATCTAGGTTAAGAAATAATTTTAGCTAAAATGAGATTTGACAACAATGAATCTTCATAATAAATTGTGAATGAAGCTCGCTATTTTAACCTCCCAAGATATTTCATTATCATGTGTTTAAAACACAAGAAAGTAGGCAATAAACATCCATCTTTGCATCTAACAATTTAATCTTTCTTCCCAGAATGCCTTCTTTGCAGACATCTCTAAAAAAAATGAATCACACCAGGTATCCAGCCCAGTTTCTAAACCAAAAAGGATCAGCTAAACCTTCAGACTTTAGAAGACTTATCTAAATTCCCACACAAACAGCATTGTTAACTTACAGTTAGCTAAGGTTCTAAGTAATGTCATCCTTACACAAAAAACATGACAGAGACACAGCAGTTAGAATATTTATGTAAAGAGCTTAAACTGCTTATATCCATTCTTTTTCATGTTTAAGCTTTTCTATTACCTTTATATTTCACACATTTTCTTACAGACAATATTGACATATGATACTTCACCATATACATTCCAATAACAACTTCATCTCCATTCTTTGAAATATATTCATGATACCTTTCAATCCAGATAAATATGCACTTATATTGTTGACAGTTTAAGTATATAATTTATTTAGATTAATACATATACTCAGGAAAAAAGGGAAACCTGTCTATCTATTTTAGACACCTTCAGTATGACTTAAGATTAATAATATAAAAAATGAGTACCTGGACTAACCAGTACAAGTACAAGTCAGTATAGCTCAATATCAAAACAAGTCGATAAAAGTTAATTCTACCCTCTTTTCTTTTTCTCTTTCTTTTTTCTTCCCTATTTTAAAGTGACCTGGTTAAGACAGTGTTTTAAGGTCCATGATATTCAGACTATTGGGAATCAACCAGAAAAAAAAAAATCCTAAGCTAAGATATCCTGTTATTTTTCTTTTGTTCATCTCAACTCTGATACAGCAGCTTGGGGAGACAGATGAAGGCAAACGTGGCTGGTGACACATGCTGAAGAGTTTCGTGTGCCAGCACTAAGCTTATTCTAGAAAGGTCAATGCTCACTTGTTGCTGTTGCATGAATGACAGGGAGAGAGGGGCCACTGCCAGCTGAAAGCTGTCATTTGGTTCATGGAGCTCTCACCACGTGATGTGCCAAGCTGTAGCAGAGCATTAGGCTAGCTAGTTTGAAAAAACCAGTCCAATTCGCCACCTAAACTACCTGTACCCAAAAGAAACATCCTTCAGAAACTGAGGTGGCTCTAGGTAGATGCAGCAAGAGTGATTTCCCAAAGTCCCAGACTCAGGACAGCTCTGATGCCCTTGCCTGATGAATACACACAAAGGCTCCACTCGTGCAGCCAGTTGGCTAAAGACATTTTATACACTGGTGGTTTGTAACTTACTCAGCCATTTGAGTGTCTGACATTCCTGAGCGTGGCTTTCAGGTTAGGGGCATTAGAAAATTCCTGCCTCATTCAAACCAAACTCCTGAGAAGGGGCAATCCCAGACCAGATCTATCAAATGAAAATATCGTTTCAACTGTTGTGAACCTCAGACACTCAGATTCCTGAGGTTATTCTGTGAGGATATTTGTTTCTTTCTCTTCAAAAGGGCAGGCTTAAAATTAATCTCTTTCAGACAGAGATTGAATTTAAATATAATCAAACACGTTGTATGAAGCACTCATTTTTCTTGTTTAAATTTTTATAGATACATATATAATAGCAATCAAGCAAGAGTTTTTCATGTTTGGTTTCCAAAGTAGGTCAGTCTCGGCACTGCCTGGCTATAAAGGAGTTGACATGAAGTACTGGATGTAGAATACGGAATCTGTTGGTTGTCATCTGTGGTAGTGAAATTCATCTGCATTTCCTTTCCCTTCCCCCTCAGCCTCACCTACCGTTAGGCTCCAGACCCCAGTATACCCAAAATAAAGCTGCAGCTATGTCTTTACTCAGGCACAAAGGCTTGCACAGATGGTAAGGAAGAGCTCCAGTCCAGCCACCACTCTTCCTACTTCCAATTGAGCCGCTGCAACTATCCCTGTGTTGCTGTCTCCAATTCTATCTTCAGGATATGGCATTAGGGTCTGAGCACAAGGGTGATGGCAAACATATCATGGAAGGGCCCTCTTGCCCCGCACTTGCTCTTTGGGGCCACACAAACTGGAAGACTCATAAATAGAAGCCAGGCATACGTTTCTTGACTTTTTTCACCCTCCCCAAGTTACCTAACTTCCCTAGCACAGAGCTCTTTGAATGGAGAATGATAGGAGGGTTCCTTAGCTCAGGCATGTCTTCTCTTCCACTAAGGTTTATAAGCTTTTCTTTCAAAACTGATCCATTGTACAATGACTAGAGGAAAGAAAAGCTTTGAACTACTTTTCTGGTCATTGTATCCTGTTCTCAGCTTCCAGAATAAAGTTGGCAAGCTGAACTGCAGAAGGTATATTCAAGGGAAGATAGACTTGTCTCTAAATAATTTACCTTATTAACTACAAAAGTTTAAAGTGTGGGTGCACAAAGTCATTTTAATGTTAGGTCCATACTCAGATTTGGCCTACTCAGTAGGAAGAAAATATTAAAATGGACTTGCAGAAGCAGACCTATGCTTCTGCTCTGTGGTGGTATAAATATCTTGCAAGTGTTTCTTTATTTCTAAATCAAGTTTGGCACAATGTAAGTGTAGAGAAATACAATATTGTCTCTGCAAAGGAACAGCAACCAGAGGGATTGAAGTTAAATTATGAATAAAAATATATAGAGAGAGCAGCATTTATCTATAAATCCAATAAGGCAGGGTGTTGAATATACAGCAATCATAGCATAGTTTAAAGAGAGATGAAAAATCTGTAGCCGTTCTGAGTGTAAATTGGACTTGAATGGCACATTATAAAATTTATACATGGAACGGGTTAACATCTTTAAAAAAATGTAATACAAAACTTATTACCAAATTTGACTGTGAACAGCCTCAACCAACCACAAGCGTATGGTTACTGTGATCTCTTAGGCTTTTTGTTCTTTCACTTTTCCAGCTAATCTCTTCACACGGGGTACTGAGAAAAGGGGGTGGATAATGAGGAAATTTTCTTGGATCTAAACTGGAGGATGATATTATTCAAAAGGATGGACATTTTTATGTTTTTTTTGTGATGGTATTCTTGCAATGGTGCTGTATGACTTAGTATGCAGAGGCACCTCTCAGTTTGCAGATTACTGTAATTCTCCATGATTCTAATCTGCACATTTGTTGGAAAGTTCAGATCTCTGACCTCATATCAGATATGTCTATACTGGATATCATGGATCAAGTAGAGTTTTGAAGTCCTGTGTCACAAGCCAGATCTAACACAAAACCAAGCTAAGTTGTGATGATCTGGATGAGGGGATTGAGTGCACCCTCAGTAAGTTTGCAGATGACACCAAGCTGGGCGGGAGTGTTGATGCTCGAGGGTGTAGGAAGGCTCTGCAGAGGGACCTGGACAGGCTGGATCGATGGGCCGAGGCCAACTGGATGAGGTTCAACAAGGCCAAGTGCCGGGTCCTGCACTTTGGCCACAACAACCCCATGCAGCGCTACAGGCTGGGGGAAGAGTGGCTGGAAAGCTGCCTGGCGGAAAAGG
>NW_008794888.1:6281083-6331776 GCF_000699145.1 Aptenodytes forsteri | reverse complement strand
CTTAGGGACATGGTTTAGTGGGCATGGTGGTGTTGGGTTGACGGTTGGACTCGATGATCTTAGAGGTCTTTTCCAACCTCAATGATTCTATGATTCTAAAGTAACATTGACTGTGCAGGAATAAATCTGCCTTGATCTAATACAGGTAGCTACCTGGCTATAGCTGACTGGGAGACTATACAGAGCTTTCTTGTGTCCGTTTGCAATTTGGTAATATATTCACTGGAAGCTGTTCCAGGTTTATTGGCTTTGTGACCAGGTTCAAGAGAGGCAGGTTATAACAGAAGGGATTTGTGCTGCTTTTCTGCTATGATGAGTACATAAGAATAAATAATCTCCTCATCTTCAGTGCATTTTTCTCAGAGTAGGTATCAATGTGAAAATGTTAGGACTGTCAGACGAAGAAAAATTATACTGGTGTCAACTATTTGGCTTCATGATGCCACCTAAAATACAGATCATAGGACACCATGCCAAGACTTAAAGAAAGGGCTGCTATCGCCGCATGATGCAGTGTCAAGCTAAGGGCAGCCTTAAATGAGGTTGCTGAGAACTATCTAGCCCATGGTTCCTCTGACCTCTGAGGAACTCCTCTGAAGAGAATGCCTTTGTTTACTGTAACCTGCAGAGCAATATAATTTCTAAATTGCCCTATGGAAAGAAATGACAGCACATCCACCAAGTGGCC
This sequence comes from Aptenodytes forsteri, assembly GCF_000699145.1. Lineage (NCBI taxonomy): Eukaryota > Metazoa > Chordata > Aves > Sphenisciformes > Spheniscidae > Aptenodytes > Aptenodytes forsteri. The sequence goes on along the minus strand of NW_008794888.1, from coordinate 6,331,088 downwards.
AGGCCTATGGCCCCTATGCACAGAAAGGGAATGAAGAACTGAGGTCCACAGAAATAAATTAGTTCTTACACAATGAATATTTTAATGTTCAGTTTTTAGGGGATGTCCCCAGCTGAAGAATCCATTACTCTCAGTTTTGGCTTCAAATTCTTTCCCCTCTGTAGGAAAAGGGTAATATGTAAGCACCAAGGCACAACATACCTTGTGTGAGGAGCTCCTCAGATGCTCAAAGATCTTCCAGTTTCCTTCACTGTCTTAAAGCTCCACTGGCCCAGGGAAAGACTGTCTTCCAGAGCCCTGAAATTATCTTTCTGTGCACAGAATTGGCAGCTGATCACTTTGGACACCCATCCATTTATCTCTCAAGCCTCACTTATACCAATGTCAGATCATCTTCAGCATGACTTTGTGCAGCAAGCAGGTATGCCATGACAGGCTCTGGAAAAATATCGGCAGTTCTTCCTATATGCCAACACAGAGGAGAGTAGGGATCAAGGTTGTCAGTCATCACACCTTTCACAAAGTTAGGAAAATAGTCAGACATACTCTGAAAAGGACAGATTCATTCTCTCAATGCTAAAGGTCACACAGGGTAGAGTAAAATAACTGATCTTTACATGAAAGCTTTCTCTCGGGGATTTTTAAGCTTTGCCTTTAGCCTCAGTCTTTGTTAAAAGGTGGAATTTCCAGGAGGAAAATCAGCCTTCTTTCCCATCATTTGCTTGCCTCATAAAATATGCAAGAGTGTTGGCAATGAACCCTGCATCAATTCATCAACACACCATTCCTGAAGCTTAAACTTTCATTGTACAGGAGAAAAGTCATCATCTGATAGTAGGTTAGACCCATACTGACGGTCTTAGTGCATCAATAATTAAGCAGGACTTTCAACCACATCGTTTAATACGACAAAATGTTTCTTAAGAATTGTGAAATTATCACCCAAAAAAAAAAAGAATTACCAAGATTATAAAGAACCCATCATGCTCAGTGGCCTATGTTTAGAGACACAGAGCATTCCTTCCACTTACTTTAACACAGCAGTAGCATTCAATGGCTTCAGGCTGTAATTAACAGCACAAAGCTCTCTCACTGGGAGACAGGATAACAATTCAACAAAGTATATCTATATTCTGCAGCAGGTTCCTGAGATGCTCAGGGTTTAAATAGCTTTTAAAGCAAAGCTAAAGGAAGTTGCACAAATTACAGTTAGTACAGGTGAAGAAAAGCAACAGAAGCCAAGCACTAATATAGGAAATTAACACCCTTAATTAATTCTGCTGGTGTAGCCTGCTAGCTCAAATCAAAAATGTTTCAGTGTAAGTTGTTCTCCACAGTTCTGGGGCTTTTGAAACATTATGTATCAAACTGATTCTAAAGCAAATTCCATCCATTCTCTTGGAATATTACTACAGCATTAGAAAAAGAAGCTCCTGGTTTTAGAGCTCATGCAAAATAGTTTGGGAAGTTTTTCTGCACGTGGAGCAAAAAAACCAGAGAATTCAGGACTATTCTGCAAAGGCCAGCTGCTCATCCTTTAACCTGCAAACTTTGTGCAACAGTCAAGGACAATTCCTCCAGGTTTTAGTCCATTCCTGGAGACTTTTTAGGACAGAGAGATGGAGGATACACAGGTTGGATGAATTGTTCTGATGGTGGTTGCCTGCTACCTGAAGTCATCTTTCCTGGGGGCCTAATCTTCCCTGCTTTTGTAAATGGAAAGGGATAAGGTAAGAGAACAGCTGTGCTGTCACAAGTGTCAGTGCTTAAGGACGTTTTCACATGATCACAAATATCTGAGTCATCCCAGGTCAGCTCAGTTGTAGCAGACCTACAGATCACTGCTATAAAAATTATCTCAAATAGTGTCAGTTCATTGCTTCCAAAAGATGCTGATTTTTTTCTGCCTCTGCAGAAAATGGCCTGGTTGCAACAAATAGACTGGTCTGAATTTCTGCTTTGGGTGAACTATCTGATGTCTGGAGACCCAGGACTAATTGGTGGACTTTTTAAACCGAATTACCACATGGAAAAAAGAGCAGCCTCATAAAATAGTTCTGGGCAGAAAGCTTACAATGTCTTGAACTTTCGCCCTCATGGTAAATGTGCCCTTTCTCATTAAGCCACACTAGTAGCACTATGCGGTTGTTAGACTGAGATGCCAGGCACTAGACTGTGCGGAATTATACCCATCTCTGCTGTTTCCAGGTGAGAAAGGGAACCCCTTAAGGTTGAAACAACTGAGCAGGATGCATGATAAGCACCCAAAACTGTAGATTCCCTGTGAAGTGGGAAAGCCCTGTCTCCATCAACTCAGTTATTCTCTGCCTTAGTTTGTCATCCCTAAAAATCAGGCTGAAAAAGTCTACTCTGTTTGTCTTGGCTGTTTTTATTGCAAACTGACTGGGAAAGGAATTTTCTCCCATCATATGTATACCTAGTGGCTGTCACAGAGGAATCCTGTTAGCTCAGATTTTGGGCATATTCTTTTGATACTACTGCTAATAATAACAGTAAAAATGTCACTTCTTTTGTCAGCAACTTGATCTTCAGTGTACTTTCCAGCCCATAGTCTCACTAGCTTCCTTTTGTCCCTGGGAATTAAAATGGAGATCTCAAAGCAACTGCAGCAGCAAGCAGTGGATAACTACAATCAGTGTAATACAGAGGCTAGAGCATTTCTTCCATGATTTTTTTTCTTGGTACATAAATATGGATTTTTTTACTAGCTGAGTTGGAAGAAAAACCAACAAGAATGTTTCTAAGCCTCTGCAGCAAATCTTTTTTTACCTCCCACCTGGAAAAGGTGAAGGTTCAATATTTAAAACAGGGTGTTTTTTTAAATTTAAAATCAATGTTAACTCAAACTACTTGGTACTAATTCAATTATTATCAATAAGAAGAAAGGTAGCTTGTGATGTCAGCTTTCCTGCAACTATTCAAGATGACAAGAACATTTTTTTTAAATAGCTGAAAAATAACATAAAACATCCCTTTCTGATTTATTTCTGTTTACGATAGGTGCATTGTCTCCACTCTGCTCTTAATGAGGGAAAAAAACAATCTCAGAAGCAACAGCAGAGCTAATACTGTTGTAACATCCCTTTCAGGGGATGTTCAGGGCCAGCTGCAAGTTCTTTGCCTTCCTTCATCTTCAGGTATGCCAAATTTCTGGTAGGAAAAAGTGTCAGCTCAAAAGTATAACAAGCATCAAAGCAGCCAGGTCAGTGTGTACCCTGGGGACTGTGGTGAGTCTGATTTACCCTGCACAGTTTCTCCAAGACTGTAGTTCCACAAGATGCCAGCTTCGCAGAAGAGTACAGGGCATTCCTATCCTGCCCCATTCCTCTCTCCCAGTTTCTGCTCCTACTCCCCCAGTACAGCACTCTCTCAGTTTGCTGACCTATATATTTGTGGGACCACAACATAAACTGTATTATTAAGCTTAAAAACAGTCCTTTATTTATTCTTAGGCCAGCTTCACCTTTGAATTGCAGGTATTATAAAATTGTGACTCGAAATATGTGAAGACAGAGAAAAGCAGACTGCTGGAAGATGTTCTTATTATTTAGTAAATCCTTACCTGCCTCTCCACATTAGCCATTTAAACTGGTTTAAATACTCACACCCACATTATGGAAGGTAGCAAGAAACAAAATCCTCACCTCAGAGAGATCAGACAATATAAGATCATTCATTAACATTAATTAACAATTCGGAAAAAAAAAATAATTCAACAACAGGGTTTTTTCTTGATGTGATTAACTGATCAAGAGCAGCCCTGAGGAGAAGGGCTTGGGAGTGTTGGTTGATGAGAAGCTCAACATGACCCGGCAATGTGCGCTTGCAGCCCAGAAAGCCAACCATATCCTGGGCTACATCAAAAGAAGCATGGCCAGCAGGTCGAGTGAGATGATTCTCCCCCTCTACTCCGCTCTCGTGAGACCCCAGCTGGAGTACTGCTTTCAGCTTTGGGGCCCCCAACATAAGAAGGACGTGGACCTGTTGGAGCGAGTCCAGAGGAGGGCCACGAAGATGATCAGAGGGCTGGAGCACCTCTCCTATGAAGACGGGCTGAGAGAGTTGGGGTTGTTCAACCTGGAGAAGACAAGGCTGTGGGGAGATCTTCTTGCAGCCTTCCAGTACCTGAAGGGGGCCTACAAGAAAGCTGGAGAAGGACTTGGGCGTGGGGCGTGTAGTGATAGGACAAGGTGTAATGGCTTTAAACTGGTAGATTTAGATTAGATGTAAGGAAGAAATTCTTCACTATGAGGGTGGTGGGCACTGGAATGTAGTGATAGGACAAGGTGTAATGGCTTTAAACTGAAAGAGGGTAGATTTAGATTAGATGTAAGGAAGAAATTCTTCACTATGAGGGTGGTGAGGCACTGGAACAGGTTGCCCAGAGAAGTTGTGGATGCCCCATCCCTGGAAGTGTTCAAGGTCAGGCTTTGAGCAACCTGGTCTAGTGGAAGGTGTCCCTGCCCATGGCAGGGAGGTTGGAACTAGATGATCTTTAAGGTCCCTTCCAACCCAAACCATTCTATGATTCCATGAACTATTGTTTAAATCAAAGCAAAGGCAATTCAGAAACAGAGTCCTGGATTCTCAAAAAGAGGCAGGCCTGGTTCACAAGAGTAAGATTCAGCCTGAATAATAAAATACCTATTAGACAAGGAATTGAAGACTAGGATTTTCCTTATCTCCTTGTGCCAGGTAAACGTTGTCTTCACCAGATTACACATCTATCCCCAAAATGAAAAGAAAGTAAAAGTTTTGGAAGACTCAGCTTCAATTATGAAGCTGCAATGGAAGTGTTGTCAGAGATACGTGTCAAGGGTGACAGTAAAAACTTCTTTAGGTAAGGCCTGGATGGATTTGTTTGCTGACCAGCAACCTTGGGGAAGATGCGAGAGGCTGTAACAGCAGCATACAACATACTTTAGGAATGGTTCAGAGAATGGTTAACACTTGAACTAACCATCATCTCCACTGAGTTAGGTTCAGAAAATGCCTGGATTGAAAAGCAAGGCTTCTAACATTAATCTTTAAATCCGGTGCTCGTGTTGAAAACACATACACTTTGGCAATCTATGGCTTTTAAAACCTAAAAAGATTGATGTCAAGCAAACAAATGTTGCTGTAGTAAAGAAAGGTATTAATCACTTCTGCAGAACAAAGAGGGACTCCATCCATTTTAAGAGGCCTGGCTGATCAAATAAAGTACTCTGCTAAATGTGTTTTGGAGGCACAAACTAATGAGAAGACTGGACAACAAATGTCCTCAAAAAACCCACAACAATATGTCGACTGCTTCACAGCAGTCACATGAGGGTAAAGTGTTCGCTTGGATCCTGTTCCTATATCATGCTGCATCTAGCTCATGGTAGTTAGAGGATGTTAACGTAAAAGTAGGAAAGACTTTTGGAAAGGATGTGCTATGTTTCACTATATTTTATGTTTCACACATTATCTTCTCCCTAATATGTCTCTCTTATTCATGCAATAGCCCAGCCCAGATTTCAAAAATTCCAGGAATTCAATAACCCCTGGAGAAAAATGTAATGGGGCAATGAAGTATCCCTACAAAAATTTCATTCTAAAAGTGCTGAAAACATTTTTAATAGAAGGAAATGACTCCCAGGGTGGTTTGTTTAAAACAAATCATACTGCCACTTCTCTTTAAGTCATCATTATTTCTTATTCTCTAAGCAATAATATAGGCTTATAAGAAGGAAGACCACAGTATTAGGCAGCTAGTAGGAAAATCAAAGAATGCAAGCATTTAATTCATGCCATTGGCACCATGAGAAAGCAGGGGAAAATGCTGCTCCCCTATCTGCCTCAGATTTCTTATCCTTAGAGAGCGACTGGGTGCTAAAACGTACAGAGCACTTGGTGCTCTCTCAGTTGTAGCTGCCAATGCTGATACTATTTCTGTCCTCTGAGCAGAATAGCAGCCACAACAAGGTTATGGTCACTCATTTTTGGAGATAACAAAGCCAGGCAATCCCTCCTCTGGGCTAATTAGGATAGAGCAGAGCCACAGCCATAAGAGGTTAGAGAGCGACTGGGTGCTAAAACGTACAGAGCACTTGGTGCTCTCTCAGTTGTAGCTGCCAATGCTGATACTATTTCTGTCCTCTGAGCAGAATAGCAGCCACAACAAGGTTATGGTCACTCATTTTTGGAGATAACAAAGCCAGGCAATCCCTCCTCTGGGCTAATTAGGATAGAGCAGAGCCACAGCCATAAGAGGCGCCCCCCAGCCATAAGAGGTCCCCAGGGAAAACAGAGCTGCTGCCATGTGGTAGGCTGGGTTCCCATAGCAGAATATCCCATTTGTGAGTTGGCTGAGCTTCATGGACCTCCTGTATTTTGTAACTGCTGCCAGTACCTGCCTGGGATGAGCCAAATAGAGACAACTCTCTGGGCCAGCCTCTATCAGCTGCAATTTAATTGATTTTTTTATGATGGAGCAACACACCATAAAATTCAGAACAGAGAGAAAGGACCATTTTAATTTCTCAGCTAGGCAGGAGAAATGACACATTTGTCCATGTGAACCCCGTCAGTGTTGCAGCTGTAGCCAGCTCTTCCTTCCCATGTGTTTGCTAACCAGGTCTTAAAAAAAGACATTGCTGAGGGTTTGTGTGATTGAAAGCAGCCTGGTGAGAATAGGCTATAAAAGCAGCAGATTGAAGATTCAGCTTTTACACTACCCTCCTGGCTAGATGTCAGGTTTTCTGGAGGCTAAGAAATAAGGACATTCTTTAAGGCAGAACACTTCACCTGCCCTTCCATCACTTCTCTGTATTTCATGACTAATTTCCTATGATAAGGACAAGGAGAAGAAGCAATCAGGTTGGTTTCACAGTTTCTTAAGAATCTGTTTCCTATTAGCAAAGAACCAGCTCAGAGCTTTATATCTGGCCATTTGGTCAGCAGCTGCATTTACAGAGCATATATATTGCCTTGAAAATGGAAGGAGCCATCAGGAATAATGGTCTATAAACCAAGCTATAATTCTGCTGGCTCATAAAAGTACAAGAGAAGATCTAGACTGGACAACCATTAAGATTACAACAGGGCAAAGAGGCTGAGTACGTTTATATCAGGAGAAAGGGAGCAATGCAGCTCCAGGAGCCCCTCTCTGCCCTCCTCAAAGTATTTCAGAACTTCCCTGTGTATGCTTTGTCTCCAAAGTGAAGAATAGAGAAAAACAGAAGACACTTCAGTGCTCATGTCACTAAACAGGAAACAAAAACAACACAGCAGTACTATTAGCGTGACTTTAATGATAATGGTTAAACCTTGGTACCACATTTATCTCAGATTCTTCTTTTGCTATAGTGCAAAGAGTAGCAGCGAGTGGGATGTCATTGAATTGACTGTCAAAATTATTGCCAAATAGAAATTAGTGAGCTGCAAGATGGATAATGCAACAGTCATGATGGATTAAAAATCTGTCCTGTTTGATACATCCTGAGTACAATACCTATTTACAGATGTTATGATGTTGGTCAGGTGATCTAGTACCTGAGTTTTATTACACGGCAGAGAACTTAAGTACAACATCAGAAAGGAATGAAACTCAAGTATGGAGACAATCAAGGTATTTTTGCGGTCAGTGTTCTTTTATGGACTCTGCCAGCTTTGCATTTCTGCAGTCAAAAGGTACGCATTCTGAAGACAACCCAATGCCATTAGCTTATGATCCCAGCTGTCTGGAATAATCCTAGTGACATAAAATACTTTAGAGGAGCATTTCTTCTTTAAAAGCAAAAGAAATAAACTTGTGGAGAAGACTGGGATGCTACTGATAGCTCTGTATCAGAGAAAGTATTAGTTATCCTGCTGGAGATAACTCAGACTCAGGTCTGAAGATAGGATGCAGTGGACTCTCTAACTGAGTACAGGTAAGTTCACTGCACACAATTATAGGAAGGAAAAGGTGTTAGTGAAGCAGGGGAGCACTATACAGAAATGTTTAAATTCTCAGTCCTTTCCCCCCCCAGTGACTTTTGACCTAGGAGGTCTGGGGAAGAAGGAAAACATCTAGCAATCACAAATCATAGTAGTGGCTGTTTAACTCAGATGGTCATTTTTAACACTGTATTCAATTGAATGCAGCACCCTCAGTCACAGAAATTTGGGATACTTGAAACTATGGGGAAAAACAGCTGGTCTCCTCTTCTTAAATCAGAGAGCACCAAGTGTACCGAACTGCCCAAAGGAGCCTGGTGCAAAATTATTGACAGAAGTGAATTCAAAATCCTCATTAGTTTACTCTTCGCTTGTTTTTCTCTGATCCTTTTCAGAAGAGGTCAGGAATGTACCTTCATGCTGGATTTGAATAATGAAGGTCTTACAGATCCTCTGAGATTTTTTTAGCCAGTTGCTAGATGAAAGATGTCTCCAGATATCACCCCACCAAATGCTTGTACTGGAGATAACAAATTGCATTCCTAAAATGGGGAGACATAAATGATGGTGAACAGGTTTCTGCCTTCCCCTTGATCCTGGGAGGGTGAAGCCAAACATATTATTTCAAGCTCTTCCAATGCAAAAGTTACTTTTGTTCCACTGGAATTTTTCCTCTTTTTTTTTTTTTCCTTCCCCTCTTTATTGCTGGGGAAAGTTAGCACTGAATACTGACAAGGTTGAGAGTTCCAGTAGGTGATAGGAGAAATTCTGTGCTGCACACATAATAAATTGAGTAACTAACCCCCATATCCACCCCTCCAGCAAAGCTGCCAAGCTCCAGGAATCCCAGCTTCAGAGTAAAGTCATTTCCATATCACCTAATGAAGGATGCATAGACATTTGTTATTACCATTAATTTATTAAAGAGGCACAGGCACCAGCAATCATCAACCTCATTACAACCCAGAAGGAACCTGTTGAAAATCATGTGAGGGCAGGGCAAGAGGAGTTAATTGCCCACACAAACCTCAACTGCCAACTAGGACTCTAAAGAGTGTTATCCTTCTAATGTTATTTGTGAGGACAGAGTCAGATTTAATTAGCTACTTAATGTTCAAGTATTCCTGCAAAAGACTGGTTTGAAGGCAAAGAGAAATGGGGCCCAAAATCTGACTAAGATGCACTGACTGTAATATTTCAGAATTGGCTCACAGAAAATCTACCTCTGAACTGCTCTGGACATGCAGAGTTTGGTAAAAGTCTCTTCTCTCTACTCTTTTTGCAAGTAGTGGTGATTCTCTATTCCTTTCCTTTCTGTGAAATCTTTTCCCAGCCCATAACATCTGTGGGAAGCCTCCAGACACTTAGGAAGCTCTTTAGATTACTGTCACATGCTCATACACAACATGCGTACACTGCAGGGAAGTGCCTTCCTTAGCTAATGTCGTGTGGACAATTTGGAAATTATTCTGAGCGAGGACTGTGGGGGTGAAAGGGGCCCGGCTGCCTCGATCGGTGACTTGCACTTGGGGACCACAGAGCAAATTCCCCATTCTTAAATTTTCACACCCTGCTGTGGAGTTTCAGCTCCTTGCTGTAGGTAGTCCTCCCTAAGCAAAGGGAAAGGAAGATAAACCCTAGGGCAATATTGCACTAGCCGCAAGGCAGTCCATTAATGGCACAGATAAATAGCTGCCTTCCTGCACCATTAAATCAGACCCTTTGTGCTGATCCACAGCCTGCTAGATATCCAATAGAAATGTTTTGCCGTCTTTCAAAGTGGCTTGCATGTCTTGCCCTGAAGTCTGCCTGGCACCAAGACAGACTTGTCTGGAAAGACCTTTCATTAAAATATTTTTTCAGGAAAGCCTGAGGACCATGGCAAACCTTGTCTGGATGAAAAGATGTTTCATTTCTTATTTCAAGACATAAATTGATGAGTTGGCTCCACCTCCAAATGCAGCCGAAGATGCAGTGACTTCTCCCAGAATATAGGATTTTAAAAAACCAGCAACACCTTAGGGTTTCATCAGACCAAGAAGGCTAAAATCTTCATGTTACTGGCCCTGAGGGGAATTTCACTAGATGTGTGAGAGCTTCAGGGACTAGCACTGTTGGGAACTGCTCACACTGGTGAGGTGACTGCTTTTAGAGCAAAGGTGTTTTAGAGCTCAGCACAGTTGAAATCAGAGTCTTCGAGGAGAGGCGAGTGCAGCGGGGGGCTGTGGATCTGAAAGCACATTTCACTCCCCAGCAGATGGCCAGGGCTACTTAACACTCCTGTTGTATTTTCAGAAAGCCAAAGGCTTTTATAGCCATACTCCATATGCATAGAAAACATACCTAGGAGGGAACAATAAAAGAAAACATTCTCTCCAACCTCACCTCCAATAATTGCTGCAGAGTCTTAAAAGTGATGCTGCTTCTGTTCTTTTATTTTGTCTCTTTCCCTCCCATCATGCTAACATCACAGGGCACCTGGGAAGCTTGACTTTGAATGACTCCCCCCATTATTTGGCTCTCTTGAAGATTCCTATGCCTGCCACCCGAATCCTCATCTCCCACAGTCCTTCCCTGCTTAGCCTGCTTTCCACCAGCACACCATGCCCTCGCAGAAGGAAGCATGTTTTATGTATGACTCACTGAGCACTAAGGTGTTGGTGCTGCTTGGCATTAATTTGCTGCCTTGGTAAATAATTTAGAGCTTTTTAGCTGGAGGTACACAGCCGGAACAAGACAGCCATCAGTGGAGTGCCAGAGGTGGGTTACCCACCCAAACAAATCCTGCCCGGCACCATGGTTTTTTTACTCAGTGCTAGGAACTAACATCAGATCTGAAGCCTCACACTGTCTGCTATTACTATTTCTACTGTGGCAGTGCCTAGAAATCACATCTGTTGACTACTGAAATACCCCATTTCAGGCAGCAGGAGTGTAACAAATGGCCAGGAGCATAATGAAAGGCCAGCCTCAGCTCCCCATAGCTAGTCTAGGAATGGCAAACAAGCATGTTCTGGTCTGTCTGTCTGCCTTTGATCCTTGTCTTCTTCCACTCATTTGCCTCCTTGCCCTACTGCACCCAGGCACCTGCACACAGATGTCCCTGAGAATATTCCTGGGAATATTTTTTCAAGTCACCCCTTACCCTCCTCCTATTTCTGTCTGAATCACATTGTCCTCACCATCTCAGAAGCAGGACTTTTCAGGAGATACATAAGTAGGAGACAGAGAGGGCTGCAGTGACACACAAGGAGGCTGTGAGTTTGACTGCAGTGTGTAAGGGAAGATATCACGACCAGAGAAGTACGAAAGGGGATCGTATCATATACCGCAAAGCAACACCTGGAGCCTGCTGAAATCAATGGGGAATTTACCAGGAGCATCACTCCAGCGATCTACCTGCAAAGCCCCACGCTGTCTCAGTGATGGACAATCTTCCCAACCTCCCACAGGCTCCACACACACTAAAAAGGGGCAGATGCTGATGAACTTCTGTCTCCATCTCTGATACGCCCCAGTCCTATGTTCTTTTCCTTATTGATGGATATTAATCTACCTGCATTTGGAAGAAAAACCTAGCCTCATTTTTTCCAACTTGATTTTCTCTTCTCATTCCTGTCCTCAGTGCTGAAGGTGATCTTGGGGCTTAGTTTTCTCTGCGTAGCATCAGCCAGTGCTGCAGACTGGTACAGTGAAAAGCTGGTTGCTGTATATATAAGTGTTTACAAATGAATGGGAATAAAACATGCCCTGTCTGCTTTATCTAACAGCACATTAGCATCTTGCTGTAGAGAAACAAACTACACCAAATGGTCCTTGGGAAAACCAGAAACATCAGCCTTTGGACCCATCATGATGCACACACTGGAGCAATCCAAGGGAAGCAAGTGTGCCTGCAGACAGCAGCCCACATCAGCCCCACCTAAAGACCTCTCCTGCCTGAACGGTCCTGCCAGTGACCCAAGGTGCTGCCCATGGCTCAGTGCAACCCCAGTTCCACAGACATCCTGCCAGTCTCACCTTTCATAAAGGAAGCCAACACTACAGTGTTTCAGCCCAACACCAGCAACATTTCAGCCTCCCACCAGATTAACCTGGATGTCCGAGATGTATATGCCAATACTGCCACCTAAGCCAAAGTTCCCTATAGCATGTGTTACAGCATCCTCTGATGGCAGCCAGTAGCAGGGGTGTCTGCCCTGCTCAGGGATATTTCGCTGACTGTTAATTGCTGGGAGTACTGTGCTCTTCCATCTAGAATATCTAATTTAGTGAAAATTATACTTTGCATTACAGGGAAGGTTACTATGACATATAACAAAATTACCCTGAAACTTTCTAGTCTACCCTGATTAATGGCACTAATTTGGATTTAACTAGTGCTTTCCCCAGGATCACAGCAGGATTAACAAATTTGGAAATGTCAAGAAAGCAGCAGGTCAGTCCAGCTCTTGTACCGGTAAAAAAGTCCATGTCTTTTTCTCGTAGGGCTGCAGAGCCAAAGGACTGGGTTTGTCGTTGCAAGACAGTGAAGCAGCAACACTCCTCTTGCATTGAAGACTGAAATTGCAAGAGCTGTAAAATCGCTGTCCTGATGTGGGAAAGTGGCAAAGTCCCTGTGGGGTCATTATGTCTCGTTGTGCTAAACACAGGTAGTAGTGAAGTGTTAATTTCTCACACAAACACACACAAACAGTTCGAACCATGGCCTCTTGGTAGAAAGCACTGGTTCTATGCTGAGACATTTCCCATTTGCATGACAACCTCCTCTCTAGCTAAATGGGGTGTTTGACTCAGCAGAGCAGTGCCGGACTGTCACACCAGGCTCTTGTGTTTCTGCTCAGTAGCTGTGGGGACCCGATTTGTGCTCTCACAAGAAGTGCTGTTACTCTGAAAAAGGTAGTAGGACGAGCTGAAGGAGTCAGACTGAACCTATGCTTCAGCAGTGCATTAAATGAAACTCAGACATCACCTGAGATGAGTCTGAGCTCTATGGGAGTTATTTCAAAATAAAAATGGCAAGCGTGCAAGGACACCAGGGTAAACAAAACATTTGGCTGTGGGATTGGCTGGAAATGCCGGGATGGCAGGTTTGATGAGTGATGTGCAGTACTTTACCAAGATTCCTTACTCGGGGCAGAGGTGAGATTACTTTTTAGAAAGATAATCTCTACATTAATATTTAGCAATAATAGCACTTTGCCCTTAAGTCACATGTCCCAACTGAGGATCAGACTCAGAGGAAATAGCTACTTAATAACCTTATGAGAGGAAATGTATTTATTAATTATACAGTATTATTGGCAGACAATACAGGGGTGCTACCTATCCCTTCTCTCACAAGGCTATTTGAGATCACGGCTATATTGGATCAGATGCTGTGTAACTATGCAGTTAAGAACATGTTTTAACCTGAATAAGCATACACCTTCGATGCCCTCAAATTATTTAGGCACCTAACTCAACACAGGCACATAACAACTGCCTTTGGCTTCCATGTGCACAAGCTAAGGCTCCCAGTATCTAAATATCTGTCCTTTGATAAATTAAAGAAATAGAAAGTTATCCCATGTAAGGATATTATGCTAGAGAACAGATCCCAAGTGAGGTCCGGGGTCAACTGGATCATTAATGTGAAGTAAGGATGACAGGCTGATCTTAACTGGTGCAAAACTGTGTGGCAGTCAAAAAGCTAATTTGATCCATCCTACAAGTCCCTTGCAGCTTGGAGGAGCAGGAATAGGGCTCAGGAGTCCTGTCTGGACATTATTCCTCACTCAGGCACACAAACATCTTCTTCACCCTGAAACCCAGAGTCAGAGGGTACTTTAAGCCAAGTACAGCATGTGGAAAGCCAGCCCAAAGCCTCAGGACACCAGAGGGATTTTTTACTCTCTTCGCTTGGTTTTCACAAGTGTGAGTAATGTGAGCACTGGGGCATCTTCCAGCTGCAGGGAAGTTATTTAAAAGAAGTGCTCAATAGCCATTGCATGACACACTCGGGACAGGGTGCGAGAAGGAGAGAGGGGGCAGAGAGAATCTTCAACTGTGTAAAGAAAAGACTGTCTATCCCTCGCCTTGCTGAACAACAGTTATACCTGGCAAATCTGACTATTTATTGCCTTTTAGGCTGTTATACAAAGATGCTAATGTACCTGCTCTTTGGGATGAGTGACAGCAAGGCTGGTGAGAAAAGCAGGCAGTTAGCGGGTGCAGTAAAGCATATGATACTTGTCAGGACCAATCTGGCTGACAACTGTGTTGTGCCAGGTCTTCCCAGGCTGGCTGGTGAATGATAAAGCAGGACCCAATCTCTAGTCTACAGCCAGCATTTGCTGGGCCAGGGGAAGGGCAGGGCAGAGGCAGCTGTTTGCAGCAGGGCTCGTGCAGATTGCCCGTGCGAGACCCAGCGCTTGCCTCTGCCAGCAACAGGGATGCACCCACATGCTGCGATTTCTCACCCACACTGTAGAATTGCAGCATGCGCCTGTGCTCTTTGAAATGACAAGAGATAGCCTGGAGGTGTTTTGCCTTTACATAAGGCCCAGATATCCTGCTGCAATAAATCAGCAGTGCACCCAAGGCATCTGGGAGGCCAGATCTTCAGCCGATGCAGATGGGTGCAGCTCCACCAGGGAGATCAGTGCTGCAAAAGTCCCACTTCTGCACATTGGCAGCTCTGGTAAGGCTGACCGTGTCAGTCTGGTTGTTGGCTGATGGAGAGGCACCCTTCCCAAGTGGGTTTTCAGTGCCTTGCCCAGTAGATGGGAAGTTTGTCCAAGACAGAGAGGGCAGTGCAAAGCTACCCTCTTGGTTGTCCAAGCTTTGCAGAAGAGTACAGAAATGTCTGTCCTTGTCTTCCATGTATAGACCAGGCTTCCTTTAAGCTAAACTAAAAATGGTTTTCACTTCAGCTCCTTGGACTGCAGTTTCAGTAAAATTAAGAATCAAGGCTCCCCAAACCACAGGACTGGCTTCAAAAGAGAAGGGAGGAGAGGTTTGCTTGATTTGTCTTCTGGATTTTAGATTCTGGGCTCAAGGATTTTTAAACTCTTCTTCACAGTCATGAGCATTAAAAGGTTACTCAAGTAAAACAAACAAAAACCAATTTTTTTTTATCTACCTGTTATTTCTATTGCAGCAGAGCCTAATCAGAGTCCCATCGCATCCCAGCATGCATACAAATGGAGATAGCAAAAGGCCAGGAGAGGAAAAGCAGAGGAGAGGACACAGAGTGGCTTAAGGTCACTCTGGAGCAATGACAGGATACAGCTCAGCTCGCTTCAGTACAGACTAGGATGTCAGCCAAAAGCTCATGCAAAGTTTTCAACTGCTCATTTAAAATTACATTTGCATTATTCATATTGAATACATTTCTTTCAATACCTGTAGACACATTTCCTAGGCGGTATACCTCAGCAAAACATTGTGTTACTCTGTGCCTTGCATATGGGATTGCAGTTTGACAGTGTGCTAACACCCATGCTTTTCTTTGACTGAAAAAGTGTGAAGAAAATATGGTTACGAATTGGAATTTGTACCTACCAAAAGCCAGTTTCTGACTGCTCTCAGGCCAGCTTTACGTCCTCCAGCATTCACGAAATTGTTTGGGATAAATACAGTAAGAATTAGGAGAGGAGCAAACATGTTTAGTCTGGGTTTTCATTTAGGATTAGATTTTACCTCTAGCAGAGAAAGCAGGTGCTTTACCCAGGTGCTTTACTACAGTCTTTGTGAGCAGGCAAGATCTGACCCTGAGTAGCTAATGCAATAAAAATCCAGTTCAAGCAATAGTAAATCTCCTGATTAATAATGGACAAGGAGGCTGAAAGGGAAAAAAAAAATAAAAGAGCTTGACTGCACAGAGGCTGAGCTCAATTTTTGTGCTGAACTTGGGTGGAGAAATAAGGGATACCCTTCCCACAGGTCTGCAGATATGGTCAAAGGTGTTCTTATTTGTTATGGCAACATGGCAGGTAGAAGATAAAATTGGGCCATTTCTGGGGCAGAGGTGGACTCATTTTTATGGTCCTGCCATGCTGCCTTTTGATGGTCTTTGGCTGTTTTAATGGCTTTGCTTTGTATGCTACTGCAAGATGAAAAATGTGCCACTTCCTGCATCAAGAGAGAAAATATCTGCTTTTCTCAAATTAGACTGAAGAGAAAAAGGCAAGGAGAAGTCTGAAGTGGTCTGTGACAGCAAGGGACCCTATATACGCCCCCACAATAGCCATCAGCTGAGAAAGTCCAGGTTTATTGGCAGCTGTGTTTTTCTCTTCTCTCTCTTCCCCAACTCAAAGACTCCCATTAAACTCCCATTCCCATCCCAGAGACCCTGATCCAAACCTACTTAAGAAAAAAGGATAATTTATTTCAGTTTTAACAGATCAAGCCCAGAATTCAGGAGCAATTGTAACAGGAGGGGAAAAACAACTTCTATAGGTGACACAGACAAACGGAGAGGTGATCTGGCAGTGGAGGGTAAATGACATGCAGGTCACTAATTTGTCACACAGGCTATAAGGGGAGTTCAGTATAGGGGATCTGAGTTTTGACAGTGTGTTTGCTTCATTTACATTTTGACTCTTAGATATTTAAGGCAGTACAAGAGCATTATTAATGAAAAAACTGTGTGGCTCAACCCTGTCCTGTCAGCTCCCAGCAAGCGTAGTCGAAGGACTCCTGGCAGTTTGCAGAAACCACTTCTAACACCCCCATGAGCTGGAGTCCAGGCTGTCACCTCTGCTGCTGCAAGCACAGCCCTTTACTTCTCTCTTGTGATCCACTGTGTCCCCTTTTTGCCCCATCACTAAATCTGATGAGAAGAGTCATTCTAGATGAGCTCTATCGAAGTACAGTAAGATCCAGCACCATCCCCTTGTATTTTTCTAGTCCTTTTGCTCAACTTCAAGAGGACAAAGTATGAGTTAGAGCACTGCATAGTGGAATTGTGAGGTTTGGGGTTTGGTTTTTTATATGATTTATCAGTGTTATACTTCTCATTAGTGCACTAAGTAAATAAGTACTTTTCAAAGCCTCACCTTCAAAGGCGCTTTCAAAGGCAATGAGTTTCACTATTTAATATTGTTTACACCCTTGAAGGGGGCAAAAGAAAGTGAGCTTTTAAATGTTTCTCTACTCTTTGCTCCAGAGTGACTCCTACCAGTAGAAAAGACCAAGAATAATGCCAATTTTGCCTTCTATATACAATACCTTATTTTATGCCCATTTATCAAATGCTTGTAATATGTCTTCTCCCAAAGTTGAACAGACATCGTTCTTTCAGTGTATGGAGAAAAAAGCGCTACATCAAGACCATTTTGACCTTTCACTTGTTTTCTTATTATACTCTTGTATATTCCTTTTTTTTGTTTGTTTCCTTTTTTCTATTTGCAATGCAAGAAGCAGAATGCAACTACCCAGAGATCTCGATGTAGATAGACAGAAATCCATGAGCTGTGGAGGCTGCCTAAATTAACCGCAAATGGACATGAGTGTCTCAAGGCTCTGACTTCAGCATCAGCATTTCTCATCTAAGTGCCCAAATGCCTTGCAGGCATGGTCATTTATAAATGCAACAGGCATAACTCAGATGGGGAAAAGTAAATGTACGAGAGGGAAAAAAAATTGTGTTTTGCTCGCATCAATAACAAGGTAATAAAAGAAACCACCTGTGAAGAAAGCCATGATTAATGAAAACAAATACAAGAAATTGGAAATATAAACTATGGCAAAAGGGCTTTAGTTTCAACAATTTCAAAGTTCAGATCCACTAGTAAAACACAACATAAAAGCTTGTAATATATGGAATAAGCAGGGGTACAGGGGATGAAAAAAATGTGCCATAAAAATAAGAAGGCTGTTTACATAAGATGCACAATGCATAAACAAAATACCCAACAGTTCTATAGATACTAAGGAGGAGAGATCTTTGCTACAAACATTTGTCTGAAATATATTCAATTAATTGCTTCTGTGGTTTGCAACCTAAACTACTAAAGGGCTGCACGGTCCTTTATTCTGGTCCGTTGAAGGGCTTGAGGGATTGCAACGTCACTGAAAATGCACACTCAGTATCAGCACAGCAGGAACTATAGGATGTCTCCGTTCAGTAACACTTGCAGAAGATGCTGCAAGAGACTTGGGTGTCCGGCCAAACCCACATCCCAGTCTTTGGGCTTCTTCCCAGTCCCCAGATTTCACCAGCCTCTGCCTTTCAGGGATGCAGGTGGAGGTCTGCTCCAAGACTGCAGGATTCTGTGCTGGTCTGATCTCAGGTCTCCTCCTTGTGACTCATTTTCAGCCCAGCTATGTGAATTTCTGGATTAATCCTACAAGCAACTGAATACCCTAGCTCCTAGCAGACCTTTGCTGAACCTGTTCATCCAGCCTTTGGGAAGGGAGTTAGTTAATCACAGAGGAGAACAACTCCCACTGTGCCTTTGGTTTGGCATATCTCAGCTGCTCTGCCCTAATGGGCTTTCTCAGGCTAAACAGAGCCTGACCGTCAGATGCTAAACAGACGTATTTTAAGGGACAATTTCAAAAAGCTGTGGAAAAATATGGTTGATTGATTATCTTATTTTTTTGATACATATTGTAAAGTCTATTTGGTAAAAGTAACAAAGACATTCACTCCAATACCTGAGGAAAATTATGGTGGGGGATAATAATAGTGCTCTAATTTTTATTGTAATACTTATGCCATAGTAATGGACCAAAAAGTGAAATCAAGACCTTGTTTTGATAGATGCTATACAAACACAGAGTAAGAACACTGAGTCCCTGCTGTGAAAAATGTATTTATTCTTCATTGAAGGCATGAATTCACTGACATGGGTCTTGATAGCACAATGGCCAATTAGTTAGTACAGTAGTACCTGTTAATTAAAATTTATTAACTGACAAATCATGGATCCTTAAACAGCTTCAGATAAAAATGGGTATTCTTTGCTGCCATTGCTTATTGAGCATTTCCTAGTAACAGTCAGTCCCCAAAGGCACCCAAAGCTATGGTTTTATTCTGAGGAGAGCATCCCCAGGGTGGTGGTAATCAGTATTTAAGAGAAAAACCCTAAGAATATGACATTCTGGGGGGGGGGGGGGGGGGGAATCTCTTCTCTCTGAGAACTGCACTTGCATCTCCCTGAATTCAGAAGCCATTAGTGGATACTTTTGTACTCATTTAGAAGAAATCTGCATTTGGCTTTCTCAGGAATATTTCATGGTCACAGAAAAGGCCATCCTAGATTTTTAATTTTAGAAAAAAAAAATTAATTATGCCAGGTCTAAAAATTCTGTCCTAATGAAGTTCAAAGCCTTCTCTTTTTCCCAGAGTAACATCATGTTGTCAGTTAACGTTCTCATGATAAATCCCCAATAAACACCTTCAATTATTCTACCGCCTGGGAAACATGTTTAACAGCATTCTTAGCACATTCATTTCCCTGCTGATATGATTCTAAAACGTCACTTTACAAGATGATCATTAAATTGTTTGTCTCTGGTTGGTGTTTTAAAGTGTGAAAAAAAAATATGCCAAGATATCACTCCAGATGGTTAGTCCTGACGGCTTGTCACAAATACACACATATGGAGTTTACATGGCCACAAAACATAACCCTATCAGCAAGAAAACTGTCTGGCCGGAACAAAGGATGATGATCAGCTTGAAAAGATAGAGTCGTTCTTCCATTTCTCACATCAGAAGACAGTTAAAAGGAACATTAACAGACTGTAAATATTGATTCTTGACATTCCCTTGCATGTGGATTTTCAACCATTGTTTTAGTACTAAAAACACTTTAAAAAAATCAAAAGAAAAGGAGAAAAAAGAAAAACTTATAAAAAAAAGCAAAACAGAAAACCCTGTAGGAGTGGTTCTCAGAACCACTTAAGTGGAGGAAGGACTAAAGATTCAGTCTAACTTCCCCAGTTTTGATCTTGAAGTAAAATAAAATGTTTACTGGAGTCAGATAAAGAAAGATAGATGCCAGTTAGCAGTAGTTTTACAGTCATGCAGCTCAGTTGGGACTACATTATATGTAGCAAGGGACAGGCCTGGCCATGAAGGACTGGATGCACAGTGCCCATATTGTAGGACAGTGATGGAGAGGTAGAGAAAGGTAAAATGCAGGTTTTGCAATCTATAGCCCTTACAGGCAGAAGGAACCAAAGACTCCTGAGCAAGCCACAGGCTGCGCAAAGCCCTTCCCTAGAAGTAGATCTGATGTCCTTCAACATAACAGCCCTGCTTTTCCCTCACCACCCTGACATTTAAAGGTGAGGTCCATGAGCATGCTGTCTACACACACACACACACCTGTGGACAAAGGACAGGAGCACAAAAAATGTTGATTCATTAAACACCAGTTGTGGGAAAAATGTGTTCTGTTGTTGACTCCTGCAGGGCAACTTGGGGTGCCCAAGTGGTAGCACAGGAGGGCTTATGACAAGAACATCTGGGAAAGTTTCTGTAACTCCTTTTCTCTTGGCCAATTCCTTATGGAAGAGCCATTCTTACTTGCTTCTCTCTGTGGCCCTATTTAGTCCCATGAACAACAAATACACATGAATGTGAAAAATACCAGTGTATTTTACATTTATGGAAAGTGGCTCATTTCATGTGGTCCCAAAGTTTTTTCTTGGATTTCAAAGGAGGCAGAACTGGCTGCCAGTGTCTGCAAAGGGAGTACAAAAATAACCCTTAATTCAAGCCTAGTATGATCACTGAAGCTTGTAACCATCATCTATGACATATTTACATCTCCTGTTGCCAGCATGTTCAACAACATGAATGACATATTTACCCATCACAATAAAAAAAAAAATCAAATAGCTTGTTTAGCTGAGCATATAAGATAGGAGGCAGTTGATCAAAACCTACCTCACATCAAAAATTATCCCTAAAGAGGTGTGAAAGAGATACAGATTAAGCTGTCATCTCCTAGACTGTCTGCTGTAACAGGGGCTGTCAGACAGACAGGTTTGAAAACATCAATGGCAATGAATTGCAAAAGGGGCTCTGGTGTGATGGAAAACTCAGGCAACTTCTGTAGCATGCTCAGTGTGGTCCCATGGGGTGGGAAGCGGTGTCCTTTATAATTGTTTCTCTTGAGGCACAGTAAGATCCTGGCTTTTATTGAGTTGCAAATGCTCAGGACTCCTTGGGATATGGGCACATAAGTGGAAATGATGGCGTTACCACAGCTCATCAAGTTGCCATCTGTCAGTGAAGACGTTGAGGCACCAGGAATGACCTTGGGAACACTCCTAACCTACCCCCATTAGGAAGGAAAACGGAACATAAACCATGGCGGTTTAAGTTAATACATTTCATTTTACAGCTGGAGCAAGCGTGAATGTGTGCTCAGTCAGTCACACTGGCTCAGCTGACGGGCAAGGACTTGATATGTTGCAGCGCTGTAAATGCTTTCCATCATGTGCTTCTGTCCTCAGTTTCAGCACATCTATCATTTACCAAAGCTATCGTGCCCTACACTTGGCAATTTTCATTTCCAAAACAGGTCATATCCAATACCTACAAACCCACTCCACTTCAGAGACAGAAGTAGGCCTGTGTATCACACACCTTCACCTTGCACTGCAGTATGAGGACTATTAATTCATTAATATTTAAGTTTTTAGACAGCACTGCCTATGTAACTTCCACCACAGACATTGGAGCAGAAGTCTACAGTTGACACATGACTGGATGTGCATCATCACGAGTATAAATGGCAGAGGGCCTTATCTGCATCACACACAGATGGCCTTGGACCACATGCACAACATGCTGTGACAGCTTATATTTCTTTTCAAAAGTCTACCAGAGAAGATCCTATCTCATAGAAAAGCTCAAGGGTTAGAGAGCTCATGCTGAGGAAACTCATGCCCACAGCTCTCACTTACTTGGAAAGTGCTGTAGCTCTTCAGCTCATAGGAGAGGGAGGAAGAAGGCTCCTGGATGGAGGAAGGCGCTCGTCTAAACTGAACCTTAGATTGAAAATCTGGAGCTGCTTTTCACCCATAGGCAGTTGTTATTCACTGTCCCTTCTCTGCCAATATGGTTTTCTATGAGAAACAAGGTCTGTGTTATTGCTCTGAAAAATAACAGCTATGCAGTCCTAGCCCTGAAGGTATTTTCAGCAAATGGGCAACACCTCACCCTGAGCAATACTGTAAAACTTGGACTGCATTTAGTGGAGTGTTACTCCTGAAACAAGGGGCTTTCCATGGTGAGTGGAGAAGGAATTATATTGAACTGATCTGGGCTTTACCCAAAAAGAAAAAGACCAAAGCTGAACATACCAGCTACTGCTCCAGCTGCTGTAAACCTCTTGCAAACTCTCTCCTCCCCTTCCTACCTCCCACTAAGATGCATTTATTTGCATGACCATATTCTCAAAAACTTTGAAAAACTGTAACTTGGCCGATTGCTGACAGTTTCTCATTGCTCGCTGCGTACAGATGCTCTTCTACCTAAATCAATTACATGATCTCTGTATTGGGTCTGGCTGAGATGGAGTTAATTTTCCCCATAGCAGCCCTCATAGTGCTGTGCTTTGTATTGGTAGCTAGAAAGGCGTTGATACACACCAGTTGTTTTGGCTACGGCTGAGCAGTGCTCGCACAGCATCAAGGCTGTCTCTCCAACATTTCCCTCTCTCACCAGTAGACTGGGGGTGTGGGCAAGATCTTGGGAGGGGACATAGCTGGGACAGCTGACCCAAACTGATCAAAGGGATATTCTACACCATATGACATCCGCTCAGCAATAAAACCTAAGAGAAAGGAGGAGGAAGTGAGGGCATTTGTTATTTGCGACAATTGTCTTCCGGAGCAATTGCTATGCATACTGAAACCCTGCATCCCGGGAAGTAGCTGGACATTGCCTGCTGATGGGAAGTAGAGAATAAATCTTTTGTTTTCCTTTGCTTCCACACATGGCCTTTGCTTTTGCTTTATTAAACTGCCTTTATCTTGACCCACAAGTTTGGTTTGGGTTTTTTTCTTTTTCCCATCTTATTTTTTGCCTGTCCTGTCCTGCTGAGGAGGGGAGTGGTAGAGTGGCTTGGTGACACCTGGCATCCAGCCCAGGTCAACCCACCACAGTGTCACAGCCTGGATTTCTGATTTTGGTGCTGTTGTCTTTTTTCTGATAATGCTTCCTGTGCATCTGTGCCATATGCTGCCTTGAATTTATGCTGTTGTATTTTATTAAAGCTCAGATTTTCCTTTGCTATTAAAGGAAATACAGAACATTTTAAATGGACTATGAAATAAGGTAAAGAAAAGTTTAATCATGCTAAAATCAGTTCAGTGGAGTGGTTTTATTAATAGTTATTGCACTCTGCATCACATTGCTTATTAAATATTGTGCATTTTGGAAACTGTACTATTTTGTTCTGCAGTTACGTTGTACTTTAGCAAGCGGCCAGTTCCCACTTCATGCAAGATTTAGAGAGACATGCTTTTTGTTCATTGACAGACCATATCACTGGAAACATAGAAATCATCTTGCTGGAGAAAATTATGGTCCACTTAGTACAATATCCTGTCCCTGACACAAAGTCTGGTACCATATTCTCAGGAGGAAAATATAAGAGAATTCACAGTTGACAATTATGCATTACCTTGTCTAACTCCTACCCATTAAATGCTGGCTTATGTCATGATTCATAAACTTTTCTATTTATTCTTCACTTTTATGCATCAATTTATGTAATTTTGAACATTCCCATGCACTATGTAAAGAACCTGTATGTTTTTCATTTGCACTGGAAGCTAAGATATTAGTATATCTTGAAGCAATGAGTTGCATAGCTTTATTTTGTGCAGTGGAAATAGTAATTCTTTTTTTTTCTCCTTCAAATGACTAACTTTGTTTGTTTATTTGTTTGTTTTGGAATAACCAAGACATCTCAGGCATAAGTCAATACCTTATTATAACTAGACCTACATAAATCAGAATAAAAAGTCCTTACCCTGTGGCAAAGACCATTTTTCTTTTCACTTTCCTATATCACCTTCCTCACGTGTGCCCCTCCACTTTCTTGTTCTCAAACAAGAGACCCTAATTTTCAGCTGGTCTTGTAATGTAGGAGTTTTATTTGGGGAGCAGGGGGGTTCAGAACCCTCAGTGTGGACTTCACAGTCCTTTGTGAAACTCAGACCAACTAAAATGGGACCAAAGCTAGGTGAGCCATGGCTCATCCCATCCTACATGTCCATGCTTTTGATCATCTAAAGGAAGGCCATTTTTAACCTGCACTTTATACCTTAATTTGTGCCTGCTCCTGCTGAATGATCACTCTGTGAAAGATTATTTGAACTCTCTAGTGTCTGCTTCACCCTAGAGCCAATAGCGAAAGTCATTAATTTTTATCATATACAACCGAGGACGACGACTTTCAACTAAGGCAGAGAGGGACTAGTACTGCAGATAGTCATTACCTCCTGGTCCTTCCAATCACTCACCTGAAAATGTTGTCTCTTTTTTGACCTCTAGCTAATGAATATATACACATTTCTTGAGTTCCTGTGTAGTGAAGTACTTGTCAATCCACAGGTGGAAGTGGGTTCTTGTAGAGAAGGATTCATCTGGGAGAGAGACTATAACAGATGTAACTGCAGCTTCAAAGAATGGTGAGGCTATTGGCTGCCAAGAATGGTGATAATTCAGAAATGTCTCTCTTTCCCTACTTCCCTTTAGCCTCTTTCTTATTAGGATAGTCTCCTAGGGAAAAAGACTTACATGGTTATATTGTGTTGGTGTGGGTGGGTGTGCATCTCTATTGATCAGTTTCCCATTTCCCAAAGAACTTTGCACTCCTTGGCCAATTTAAATGCAATTTGACAAAGGTATTAAGTGTTTCTCCAGAAGTATATAAAAGGAAGATCATTGCACCTCTGTTTTTCTTTACACGCTTCAGTTTTTCTTTGCTTTTCCTGACTTTTGCTCTCTTCTCGTGTCTCTGTCCCTCTTCCACCTCCTGTAAGTGACAAGGAACCCCTAATAACAAAGCCCGTCTGTGTTTCCTACAAGTTTTAGGAAAATAAAACAGCCTGGAAAATGAAACAGACTGTGCAAGTATTATCAGTTAGAGGAAAACTCTCATATCACTGAATCCACAATGATTCCTTGCTGAAAACTGTAGGTGAGAATGTTTGGTGAGTAATTGCACAGCTGATCAGACTCAGTTATCACTCATGTCCATTCGAGACTCAGAAACCATCCACCCATCCTAAGTTACAGTATGGATTTTATTATGTCATTAATCTTCATAAAATCCTAGTACCTTCCACATAAAGTTAATTGGTAATCATTAATTGTCTGCTACATGTACAATATGTCTTCACAATGAATTAAGAATGCTTCACATGTGGTTTGGTTTCTTTATGTCATTACTAGGTTCAGGTCTTTAGTTTACCTGAGATAATCTTGTAGCAAGGAGTGAGAGTGCCATTCCTGTCCAGGTAGAAAGGTTTTATCAAAGAATAAAGATTTCCAAATTCACTAGATTCAGCTGATCCATACAGTTGGTAAGGACACGACAGATTTTCCTGATCTGAAATCTCAAAGACCATCTCCGGTTTTTAGCTTTCCCCCTGAAGATTTGTACCTCTCTTCTGATTTGGCCCCTACCAAAAAAAAAAAAAAAAAGGAACCCAAAGAAAAGTAAAGTTCAAAATTACCTAAACTGCACAAAGTATTGCCTTGTTCAATTTATCTCAGTCCCCAGCTGCTATCTGTTCTCTTATGTTTAAGACTGAGAGAGGTTTCCCCCATGGACATTTGCTCGCTGTGTTTGTTCACCACCTTATAAACAGGACTCCAATACTGAGTGTAGATTTTGACAACCTGAAGCATAAATATGCAGTACAACCGAAAAAAAAATAAGAAAAACATTTGCACTACAGGTTCTGGAACTGACTAATGTCCTGTGGTTCTCAGAGTCTGGTAGCTCATGAGATCCTAATTCCTAAAACTCATGTGTGAATTGCAAGGCCTAATGAGAAAACTGCGTTACATCAAAATGCAGGAAATGTTTCCAAAAGCAGAAAAGAGGAAGACTCTTTGATGTGGATATTAGGGAAGCTGTTCACTTTTCCTTAGGAAAGTTGTGAGATTCCTTTCTTGGAGGATATTTAAGAAGTTGCATAACTACCTGTCAGATGATGACCTAAATGTAGTTTGTTCTGCTTCCTTGCAGCCAGAAGAATGTGGTGACTTCTGCAGGTCACATCCAGTTGCACGGGTCTACAGTGCCACGGACAGTCAGAAATGCAGTTATATTCACGTGTCCCACACCATCCTATAATCCCGTCATTTCTGTGCGACACTAGAAATCAGGAATATATAAGCACATTACCCCTGTAAAACCCTAACAGTCATCTTTTTGGGTCATAAAGGGAATGTCTTTTGCCATTCCCAAATTCTTGCTGATATTTTTCTCCCAAAAGCAAAATTTGTACCCCAAGCCAAGAAAAAGTTGGAGATTTCATAAGCACCAAATATAGTCATGCTTTTAATTTTTTTGTGGAAATTGCTCAGATCCTGCAATGATATTTGGGTCCCAAACTATGTGATACACAGATAAATAGAAACCAGCAAGAATATTCATGGATCCAGACTCCATTACATATCAATTCAGAGTCAGATTCTGACTCATGATGAGGAATTAATGCTAAAGTGTGAGATTTTTCAGAGAAGCTAAAGGATGCTGCTCCTACCCAGTGTCCCACTGGGTAATCCAGCTTTATTATTAAGTACGTCAAGAGACAGAGAAAAATGTTCCACTTTTAATGAAGAAGAAGAGATAGTGCAAAATAGTTTACTAAATTTCAGCCATGGCATTTAAACCTATTCATGTGATTCAAACTCATTTACTTCCCCTGAAGTTTCCTGACAAGAACATATATTTCCCTGGAAATGTAGCATACCAAAGCCATTGTAAATAAGCTGCATGAAAAATAGTGCTTTTATTTACATTATGATTTACCAGTCTTAGCTCCTTATCAATCTAGGCTCCCTGTATGCTTGCTACAAGGCTGAACATGAATCAATGTTTTCTCTAGGTGTCTCTTCAAAACCTTATGAAAATCACTTTCTGATCATGGGGACAGCTGTTAAACTTCATACTTGTATTTAAAATATGATTTACCAGTCTTAGCTCCTTATCAATCTAGGCTCCCTGTATGCTTGCTACAAGGCTGAACATGAATCAATGTTTTCTCTAGGTGTCTCTTCAAAACCTTATGAAAATCACTTTCTGATCATGGGGACAGCTGTTAAATTTCATACTTGGTCTGTTATTTCCTAGTAGGTGGCAGTAAGGAAATGAAACCATATTCTAAATAGGTTTTATTGACATGCACATACAATATATATCCACATTGTTCTCTGTTGGCAATATCTGAAAACAATAACTTGCAATCAGGTACCAGTTGAATGACCGTTCACGCTAGAATAAAATGGAGATATGGCTCATAAACCCATGGTCTTGATGGCTGGTGGTCATTACAACTCCTGCAGAGTTATTTTTGCAAGTCTAGACATGTATATCCTATGCACTCCTGTATAAATTCTCTCTGCAGTTTCCACTGGATAGAGAGTTTTCCTTCACTTCTGCCTGCTCATTGGTTGTGCCTTGAAACACTAGCCCCATTTTGATTTTGACACAGCTATATCTCCATTGTCCCTGTAAAAGAGTAAAACACAATATAAAACAAATGGGTGTGATTATTCCCCATGAAGAGAAATCCCACTGACTTTCTTGGCATGATCCAACTGTAATTTAAAAAAAGCATATTATAAATGGAGATGTACAGACGCACAGAGAAAGAAAGTTATGTTTTCACTAGCAAATGTTAAGTTATATTAAATTAATATAAAAACAATGTGATAATGCTATGTTTTTAGCAGAAAGAGATGGCAAAAATCTTGGGAAAGTTCCAGAGTACTTGTGTAAGAAACCAATAAAGGAGAAAATGTATGTCTTAACCAATGTCAGGTTCCCCTTGTGCCCAGCTCTAAGCAGAGACACAATAAGATATATAATGCACCCAAAGAATTGCCACCTAAATGGGAAAGACAGAAGTGCTAATATTATCTCCATAACAAGAAAAGAACAAGTAAATTGACCAAGCCATAGAAGTGAGAGTCAGCTATGAACTGAACTGAACTCTCCTGAGTGCCAGAGTAACACTGAACTGCTCCATGATGGGAAGCTGGCAATAGGCAAGATGAACGGCAAAGACAGAAATTCTGATTTCTAACTCCTTTGTTGTTGTTTTTTAATGTAATTAGTTTCCTGTTTGTTTTGCATTTGCAAGTGTTAACATCACCGTGAATCCATGCATCTGTCCTCCTTTGCTCTACATCCTGTTCTGCGCTACCAGAAACGTCAAATGGACTTTCAGGACTGTATAGGTTTCTTCACCTGCTTTGCTTTCAGCATTTCCTGTACTCACCCAAATTGCCTTCCCTCACTCAGATGATACAGTTGTCTGAGTCATGATAGTAGATAAAACAGATGCCAAGAGGGAGAATATCTACAAATACGAGCAGCATTTCCTTTCCCTTGTTTCTTGAAGTGATCCCATTTGTGTCTATCCTGTTTCTGGGTATCATTAGAGTATCCCCAGGGTATTCAAACCTCTAACTGTAGAGACTGTTATGAGCGAAATCCTTCATCTTTTCTTTCTTTTTAGGATGGTGATATAGAAGATGATTTTGTTTGATTTATCAAGAGCAAGTACCATTTATAAACTCTCCAGACAGCTGGCTTGCATTTGCTTCACTTCTCTCTTCACCCTGACATACATGGTTTCACCAGGCACCCCAGGAGGCCAAACCAAGGTGTTTAACATGAGTTTTCTCATTGTGCAGTAATTAGGTCCCTTTCCCTTATGACTTCCAAATATGATTGAGTTTGATTTGGATTTTAATAGCCAAAGATAATAGGGAGATGAGTGAAAAAGAAGGGTCATTATGTCCCCTGAGCATGTTCAAAGCACTGACTCAGAAACATCTAAAACACAAGTTCCCAAGATGGTAAGAACTGTGAAGTCCACATCTTTTGTGAAATTTGGCTTGTTTGACCAAACAATGTGAAGGCCAAGAAAAAAATGCTTGCTCATTACGGATTCTTCCAGGAAATTAAAACTGCAAAGAAAAGAGCTATTTGTGATACAGAACAACATTGGTCATAGGCAAAAAAAAAAAAGCTTACTAACTGCCAAGAACGAACTAAAGCAATCAACTAGATGGAAGTTCTAAAAATTGGTCATGTTCTGCAACACTTTTTCACAAGGACAAGCAGAGCAAAAGCTTATAACCAGTTTGCGGAGGGAGACAGGAAAGTATATCAGAGGAAATCTTTCAGCTAGTTCTTTAGCATAGCAAGAGACTTATTGCAGACATGCTTTTTCCAGGCCTCCATGTGGGACATGCTTTCTTTGTGCCACTTCAGAAGCAAGTGATTTAATTCAAACACCCGTTCCCCAAGACTATGTCTCTTGGTAGGATGTGCTCTCTTCAAGGATGTGCAGATCCAATCGATGCTGCAGCACTGACCATAGGTTAGGCTATACTGTATTGTATGGAGCACCACAAAAGTCCTAATTTCTTTCTTTATATTTTTCCCAAAGGAAATGGAGATTCCACCAAATGCAAATTGCTATCTATCTGGCTCAGAGCAGGGCTCCTTGTCCCCTGTGTTCCTATCTCTGAAACACTGGCAGCTTCAAAGGAAGCTTTTTGGAACCCTATAAATTAAAACTGAAATAATACAGGGACAACTTCTGGCCAAGCCTTCATTAATGAGAGGTGTTATGCCCTAAAGCATGAGGATTGCTATCCTAACATTTTCTTTTTCCACCCTACAGATGTGCAATGGAGGGTCTATAAGTTGTCAAAATATTACTGTTCTTCCTACCAAATTCTTCTCGTGGGAGATGTCTAGTGTCAATGAGTTCCAGTGATAAATTATCTTCTGAGAGAAGAACAAGTACAAAAAAGATTTCCTTTTTCCAGATATAACTTTAAATGCAGCCCATGCTTCAGTACCCCCACCTGAAAAATGGCTTTTGTTGAGGTGTTAATTAAAACCATCCACCATACATTTATGGGACAAGTAGGTTTTAAATCAGCCAGAGAAAATGACTTATTGTTATTAAACCCATAGGTTACAGCATGCCTAAAATGCTTATAGTCCTAACCCCACTGAAATCTCTGTTTCAAGGGATCCTAATTAAAAAAAAAAAGCATTTGTATACCATTATGGTTTGTAAATAACACTAATCTGTTTGGTTGTCACAGGTTGCCTATAGGCCTTTCTCATTTCCATACAACAGTATTGAAATCAATAGTCCCCATTGCCCGACATCATTTCCATGATTTCTAGGAATTGCTTTGATTGTTTCCTTTAGTCTTTTAAAAATCTGCAAGCCAAAATTACACGGACATGCTTCCTGCGTTGAGTTTTAAAAGACTCATCCAAATCCTATGAAAACAGTAGCTTCTCTAATGATTGAATCAGACCCAAAAAACATTCATTATGTGCAAAAAAATGGTGACATCTAGGATATCTTTCTAGACAAAAAGGGAAGAGAGGTTTTTGGCCTTACACCAAGTGCTAAATAGCATGAATGGGGTCCTCATATTTACATGGAGACCACAGCCATGGCCTCAGCACCCTCTGAATTTTCTTTGCAATTCTCTTCTGAAATAGTTTATGGATGATAGAGGTGGTAAGAAACAGGGAAGTGACTAGTGGGATGCAGGAAGCTGGTGGCAGAGCAGTCTATGGTTTTCTAACCTGGATTACTGCCCTAGCCGTGGATATATTACCAAGACCTAATTTTAAGCAAGTAACTCCCTGTCTTTGCTTAAGCATTTTGAAAACTCTAGGTGTCATGTCCTGTTTGGGAGATACAAAGGAACACGAGAGGAGCAGGGGTGGGAGGCAGGAGATATCGGAAGGAAAGAGTATGTAGCAAAGTAATCAGTAGAATTAAGGGATTGGAAGGGAGGGGAAATTGCTTCTGAATTTCATGTGGAAAAATGCAAATGGTGAGATGAGTTAGCCTGCAAAATAATGTGCCAGGAGAAGTGATGGGGGCACCAGAGCTTGAGACATTTAAATTACTTTGGATAAAGCACTGGGGTATGGAATATAAAGAGCAGTCGAAAGTGTGCTGTATGTAACTTAACAGCTCATTGCCCTCCCAGGAAATGCCTGCCCCGGCCCCAGGACAAGAGTTTCCAGTGCTGTGCTATTCCCCGACACAGCCACGGGGCTGCAGGCAAACAGGAAGGATGGGGAAATGGACAGGCTTGTCCTGCAGATTCACCTCTAAAGAGTGTCTTCTTACCCCAGCACTGGCTACTGCATGCACCAAACAGGATGGACAGTGGCACCAAACAGAGCCTGGGAGGGTGTTCTGCAAATATGCAATGTCCCCTTTTGTCCCTGCATGGGCGATTAAACCATTTCTGACCCCCATCTGTCTCCCTATCACAATGGTTTCTCTCTGCCCACCACCTTCTGCTCTGTCCCAGGACAAATCTCAGGTTCAGGAGCCACTGACACATACAGAGCATCTGTCTTGTGAGTCCCTCTCCTTTGCAGATGTGGCTGGTTTGCCTTCCCAGCAAGGACAGAAAGGTCTAACCCCAGAGCATGGCAGCTGTCTGTTTGTGAGTGATTAGCCCAATAAGAAGAAAATCCATAACAAGAAAATGAGGGCAAGCTCTCAAGCTCTGGCTATAGCTTGTCCCTACTGCTCATGTCTTGGATGATTTGTGTTGTGTTACAGAGATCTTTGTGCTCCTTCCTTCATCACAAGGGCCACCGGCACAATGAGAGGATGCCAGGTCCATTGCTTTCTGTACCTGGAGACTTTGAACCAAATCCCACTGGACATAGTCTAGTCAAACTACTAGTGACTCCAATGAGAGACAGGCTTGTTTCTTCACTGTAAAATCTTGCTCTCTGGTAAGGAAGCCTGATGCACTATGTGGTAGGGGTCATGGTAGATATTGTAACATATTCAGAGAGATCTGGGTAATCTGTAGGTATAATTCTAAGCTACAAATAGTTACAAATGCTTTCAGGATTCCATCAAAGCTTTATCCATCCCATTTTATTCTCAGCATCAGTCTGATAATAGCCTATTGGAGTTTCTATCCATTACTTCTCACTCTGCAGGAAGATAGTGGTGCATTTGAAAATAAATAAATGGCTTCAAAAAAAACTGCTTTCCTATTCTTCACTTGGAAAATAAAAGCAGAGTAAGAAACAGAGCACAACCTCCATGACTACAGAACATTAGAATTGCTAGTAAGTGTTCAGAAGGCAGGAGAGGGTAAATTAAAGTGGTATGTGAAACCCACACCCCAGTCCCTTTTTCAGTTTAACCTGAATGGGGATGAATGCAATTTATCATGTGGCTATTGCACTGATAAGAAAATATCTTGTGGTAATATTGCAGCTGAAGGAACCCCCTTTGGAAGTTTTTTTACACACCAGACAGACAGACCTGTCTGTCAGTCTGCTTAATCTGCAAAGACTGAGGAAGCCAGGCCAGCATTACAGTAGAGAAGGAGCACTCCTGTTCATTTTGTGAGATGACTTCAAACCACCTTTGCGGGAGCATGTAATAGCAGGACTTATTGTGCTTAGATTCTCAGCAATGTGTTATAGCCCCCGTAATGCTCCACAGCCAAGGAACTCACATCTGTGTGGCACTCAGCTGATCCCAAGATCTTTTAAGTAAAAAGTAATTCTGACTCTTTCCTTGGCATCTTTGCTGCATTTTCTGGACTTTGTTACTCCTTCGTGTAAAAGGGACCTGATGGTCCAGTTGCCTCAGTTAGACTCCCCAAACCTGAAAGGCAATTCTTTTCGACTCTATTCATACAGATTCTGAGTTGGCCTGTTTGGATTACATGCATTAATGCAAGCATACGGACACCTCAAGACCTCTTTGCTTTAGCTAGTACAAGAAAACAGAGCTCTTGCCAGAATAATGTGTGTTTCTATGCATTTCGCTTCCTCGCTTTCCTAGCCATCACAAGGTGTGCCATGAGCATTTTCTGCATATTAGATTAGATTTCTACAAGGGATCAAGGAACCCACTCCATTCTGAATAGGAGCGTACAACTGTTCTTTCAACTAACCTTCCCTGTTCAAACCTCCTCGGGCATGGCTGGTGAGAGAGCATTTTTAAACTCCAGTCTCTATAGTCACGGCATTCCCTGACAAGCCTTAGCAAGCAGTTAAAATCTCTCAGTATCTGATTCATTGTTTAGCTTCTTCTGCCTCCTCCAAGAGTCTAGACTTGAAAGAATGGTTCATCTTGAGTTGAGATATTTTATTGTCAAGCAGGCTTCATTTTAATGGATGATTATCAAAGATTATCATCCTCATTGCTAGCCTTGTACTAACCCTGCTTTAGCAATGTAAAAATGTCTCCTTTCTCTCTAGTTTTGGCTCAACTGGGAGGCAAATGAAAGCCAGAAAAAAGCAAAAGCTCCATGTTCCCTTACAGTTTTTAAAAGAACAGGGATCCACATAGTGAGTTCCCACTATCAAAGAGAATTCAGAAACTGAGCCCAGAAACATTCTCCAAATTGCTACACAGTGCTTCAAAGCTCTTTGCAGCAATTAAAGAACTGATTTGATGTAAGATATTAGACAATTTGTTTTAATATGCTCATTCTGAGGAATAGTTCCGTGATTCTCAACACCACCATGGAAACAGGATCTTCTGAACTATTATTTGATAAGGCTTGAAAAGGTGTTGCTCATAGAGGTCTTGTTTTTTGCATCAATGATCTCATACTTTCCACAAGAATTAACAAGTTACCTTTGTCCTTGAGTTCTTCAGTCCCTTCCTCATATGGGAGGTCACAAGCCACATCTTTGTAAGAAATGACAAAAGCAGAGAAGGAAGCCTGTTGCTTCTGCAGGGTTGTATAAGACCCCAGCCTCTGGAATGAAGCTCTGCCTCCTTTGGGATGTTGTACTGCAATACGTTTTATTGCAAAAGGCATTAAGTGAAGAACAGTGAATTGCAAATAACTAACTTTCACTTAGAAGAAACTACAAGAAGTTTAGACATGCCCAGCTCCAACCTGAGCTTTGCTGCAACCCAACACTGTGCAGCTGAGACAACCCACATCACCGAGCTTGACACGATGCAGTGCAACAGAGGTGGAAAACAGCAAAAACTAACATTGTCTTTTCCAAACACAGTCTTAGATAGCTGTAACTTTTGCAGCACATCTCTCTGCTCAAAAGAACAGCCATATGTGAAAGATTTTGGCTGTGGAGGGCATGAGCTTTAAATCCCTAATGGTAGGAGTCAATGAGGAAACACAGTCTTAATGCACTCTGTTCTTAACAGTGAATCTAAAGTAAGCCAGTCAGCATCTGGTAAAGGACAGTGCACTGACTGCGGTTAGAAAGAGGGACATTTTCACCTTCTCAATGCAGTCTCTCAATTGTTGAATGCAGGGGGCCTTCTCCTTCCTCCTCCCTCCTCAATAGATTGAGAGGGGCTGACGGGACTCAATGCCTCATAATCCACATTGAGAGATCACAGACAAACATGCTCCTGCGGACACAGCAATCAACTGTTCAAAAAGGGGGTAAAATTGTTCTCCAGGACAAGGATCCCAAGGGTCAAGAGAAGGGTCTGTGCTCCAAAGGGTCCAAAAATGCCTTGACCATGCTCTGCAAGTCACTTGTGGGGAGAAAATGCCAGCTATCAAAGGGTTCTTTGTTTTGATGAAAAAAAAAATTAAAAGAGAGAAAAAGATGGGTTTTTAACTGCAAGGACAACTAAATTGTAACTGTCAGCAACTTCTCCTTTCTGATTCTTCCTCTCTCACTGGCTACAGATAGAAATCCAATGACTTTGACTCATTTACAGCTATTCCATGAGGGACTTAGCAAGCAGTGACTTCTACAGAATCCCACAAACTGAAATCCCAAATCTCTCAGTTACTTTGAACCACAGACAAATTCAAATCTGGATTTGCTGCTCCTGCAGAATGGCAGGAACTAAGCTTGATATGGTGCATCCGTGACTGGCAATGCAGAGTGAGATCCAGACATCCAGAAGTCCACATCTAATGGATCCAAATCATGCCCCCTTTCCTACATCCATAATCAATTCCTTAAACCTGACATCATTTATTTTATATATGCTGTCATTTTCTACCACGTCTTGCACATTTTAAAGTACATAATCATTTTATCTACTCAAGAAGCACGAGCACACCTCCAGTCAGCAGCAGCAGCTCATGCCATATGAACACACAGCCCTTGAGCATTATGAGTTCAGTGGTACCTGGTATTCATGGTCAAATACTATAATTCCTAGGTGGTTTCTGTAGGATTTCAGCAACATCAACTGACCTTGGAGCCCATCTCTCTACCTGAACACCACTGAAGAACAATGTTGTGTGGAGACTGTCAATCAGAGTTGAAGATACCATTTGATTGATTTCAACTCATAATTCTGCTGATAGGCTTTAGGAGGTTTCCTCTCTGGTTTTAGTCACATCAGTTCTCATTCACTGATTAATTTCCTGTTGGATGCCATGCCTTCAAGATTGGTTAGCTGCTGTTGAGCAGCAGGTCATTAATCACAAGACAAAGCCAATTGCTCTTTTAAAGGAAATTCATGCATTGTTTTTGGATGCAGAATAAAGTCATATTCCTCCAATGACCACATCTGAATATGTCATATCATCAATAATGACAGGTTCCTGAAATGTCGTTCTTTGCAATGGTTATTCCCTTGAGGAAGAAAAGCAGGAAGGGAAATTGACTTAATTCTGCTTTTTCAAAATTAATTTTTATACTTTTCTTTCTGGCAGGTTTTCTTGTGCCTGTTTCCACAGTGACACTATCATACCCCCCACTAATTGCTGAAATTATCTGTGTTGTTTGCTTTATTACAGCTCAGGCAGCTGACATGGGAAAAGCTGGCTCTGCAATATTTGACATTGTGTGTGAAAAAGAGAAAATAGAAAGAAAAGCACCAAGCTACTGAGAATCAAAGTAGCTCTTGTTCCAACACGTTCACCGATCTGCTAGGTTCACACATCTGGTTGGGTTGAGGAAGGAGGGTGGCAAGTAAGCTTAATTCAGCAGTTTGATGTTTATTTTAGGGAGCTGCCTTCTTTTTGTTTTTATCTCCAAAAAGTGCCTGGAGACAGTCCTCAAGATTGGATTTTTTCATTTGTCTGCAATACAGTGTAAGAAATGCTGCAAAGGGCTGACTCTAGGTGGAACCAAGCAGAGAAGAAACTTATACCACATGTCACAAACCAGCCTACTGGTGGGACACAAAAAGCTTAATAAAAAAATTTAAGCCCTTCAGCCTTTTCACTTGGAAAGGGAAAACAGAGCTTCTGACCCTAGAAGGTCTTGTAGCTCTATGAGCTACCTCAGGGCTTTGCATCACAGACACCTGTGAGTATACTGGGCTACAAACTTCAGGAGATCAGCAGCTGAGCTGTTCCTGCAACAAGACCAAGCAAAGAACAGCTACAGGGGAGATATGGGTCTACGAAACCCTACAGACACCCCAAAGTAGGCTATTCACACCTCTGAATGACAGTCCTTAGACTGAAATGATTTCAGGATGCAGTAGGGAATCAGGAAATAGTTTAATAATATTTTTTTTTCTATAAGCCTTCTCCCCTCTTTTTTCACTACTTTTTAAGCTTTGCAGAAATTATTTAACACCAATGCAAAATAAATTTAGGGGAAAAAGTTTTAGCATTAAATTAACTTTTCATTGCTTTTTAGCATTTTTAATCCAGCAGACAAAAAAAAAATCATTATTTTCTTAAATTTAATTAATTTACTAAACTCCTCATGGTTCATTGAATTCAATCCTGTATCTGCGATCTTTCTGGGTCCATTAAGCTCCTGGGGTTCAACTTCATCTCTTCTAACTCATAAAAATCTCATCAAAATGGAAATAAAATGCAATTTTGAACTTGCTAATGAAGGGAAAAAATGTTAACTTTCCAGTGCTGTTGAATTAATGGATTATCTTTGCCAGCCCATTTTAAAGGAGAAAACTTTCAGACTGGGGCAAACTTATAAAAGTGGGAATAATTGCACAAAGAGGCATTAGCTGTGCCAGTATTTTTTACTGCTTTACTCTGCCACTACCTAAGATATTACTGCAGTAAGATTTCTTTCCCCTGAGCTTGCTTTGTCTTCTATCCAAGCAAGATGGATATGAATGTTCTTATAGCATATCACATATTGTTATTAACTGCAGAAATAGTCCTAGATGTCAAATGTGCATTATGGCTTCAGTTCAGTAAAGCACAGAAGTACCTGCAAAATTTTAAGCCTAGGGAGTAATCGTAGGTTATTGGTTTGGAGCAAGTGGTTTTGAGGGACAGAAAGTGGGCTTTAATTACTTAAGCAGTGATTAAAGTATTTGCGGGGGGGAAGAGGTGGGATGACCTTTGGTTTTGGTATTTTAGCAGATCAGGTGTTGTTTTATCACCAAATAACATTTTAGTTTGCTTCCTACTTAGTTTTGCAATTTCAGCTTGGTTTGGTATCATCTTCTGATCTTAAGTCAGGGCACAGTAACAAACAGTTGGAGACTGCTAATTCCACTCTAGAAGTATCTGCTTTCCAATGCCATAGGAACCAGTTTGGGGTTCTTCTAATCTCCAAGTATATAAAGGAGAACTCACATCTGGAAATTATGAAACTAGTCATATTTTTCCTAGAAATTCCTTTTTTTTTAATTGGCCCTTCTAACACAAGAGTTTTTATCTTATCTTGTCTGTTTTTCACCTTTCCTTGAAAAAAATTTGTATATATTGTTTGTATTTTTTTCTTTCCATCATTTTGAATTCCTTTTTTTTTAATTGGCCCTTCTAACACAAGAGTTTTTATCTTATCTTGTCTGTTTTTCACCTTTCCTTGAAAAAAATTTGTATATATTGTTTGTATTTTTTTCTTTCCCCATAATTTTGTACTGGTTTACCTCCTTTTAATCATAATATTTTTCAAGATCATTTCCCCTAAGAAATAACTGGCAAAAGAGGACCTTGGAAAACACCAATACATTAAAAAAGGGGGGGGGTTAAGCCTGCAGAAGTAGAAAAAGGATGTGGAGGAATTGAGAAAATGCTGAAAACAGGATTAAAAAAAAAAATAAAGCAACTTGTTTATCTCTGAAATGAAAACTAATTCAAAATTCCACAAGAAAAAAAAGTGTAATTTCTCAAACATTTCTAACATAGTGCAATATGCATTTATAAATAGATATATATTGCTCAAGAAATAAGTGCTCACTATATTATTTTTACTGTCGTTATCATCATTATTATTATATGCATAACTGAATCATACTCATGGACCAAGCCAGACTAGATTAATGCCTGTGCAAATCATGCACAAGCAGTGATCGGATCAATGAGTTTTTCATATTAATAGCATTTAATTACCATCCTCTAAACACAAAACCTGAATGACAGATGAGCAAGTCTTTAGGAATAACACTGGTTATATTTCAGACAGACAAGGATTTGCTCTAATGACCCCAGATCCGTAGTTTTATCTCCTTCCCATGTTCCCCTTCCTGGAGAAATCACGCATGGATGAATGAGGGCGTGGTAGGGTATGGATGCCCTTCTCTGAATGAATGCCTCTGTATTTGGTTCTCAGACAAGGAGATTTTTCATCTTTTGCAAATTGGATACAGACAG
Organism: Aptenodytes forsteri; assembly: GCF_000699145.1. NCBI lineage: Eukaryota > Metazoa > Chordata > Aves > Sphenisciformes > Spheniscidae > Aptenodytes > Aptenodytes forsteri. The sequence goes on along the minus strand of NW_008794888.1, from coordinate 6,292,396 downwards.
TTATGGCTTCTTCGAGCAATTGTCAGGTTTCCCTGCTTTGGAGAAGCAAATCCGAGTGTACTGCACAGGATGCCTCCAACTGGCTCGCTCCATCTTGTGCCAACACTGATGAAATGGTCCCAGTGGAGGTGTTAATGTATGAGCCTGCATCACTATGCTTTTCCAAGGTGGCTGATTTCTGTGCTCTCTTCAACCCATTTGTGACTATCAGTTAATTAGCTAGCTAATTTTCCCACCTACACATGGGCACTTGATGAAGCTTTGCCACACTAAGAAAGCTTTGGGAGTTCAACTCTGGAATAAACATCCAAGAGCTGAGCTGTAGCCTTTAGATATGCAAAACAGAGACCACAAACTCTGCAGGAAAAAGTTTCTCCCAACATTTTCACAACTGACATTTGTGCTGGATGACTGAATCACAGAGGAAGAAGAAGGGAGGGAGCCTGAGAGAGCTTTGAAGATAATCCCTGCTCTGCCAGTACTTCCCCACTGCCCATCAGACCTGTGTGTGCTTACCCAGTTCTCCAGAACCCCAGCAAGGAAAAACCATCATCCTCCCTATGCAATTGTTTCCAGTGCGTAACTACCTTACTGTTAGAAAGCTTGTCTTAGTGTCTAAAATAAATACCTCTTGCTACAATTTAAGCCCATTACCTCTTGTTTTTTTCACAATGAATGGGAAGAGCAATTTTCTCCCTTCTTCCATGTAGCAGACTGTTACGTACATGCCTGCCTTTGGCTATCTCTTCCCTAGGCTAATCATGCTCAGTTTGTTTAAACTTTCCTGGCAGCAGCTTCCAAGTTTACAGTGCTTTCTAGGTTCTCAACATCTGTACCACCTGAAATGTGATGACCAGACTTAAGTCCTGGCATCCCAGGGAGGCCTTACTGAGTCCCAAGGACGGTTATCTCAAATAGCCTGCAAGAAACCTTCCCAGTCTATATCCTGGAATGAGATCTGCATTATTTGCATGGTCTGAAACTGCTTTATTTGTTATCCCCTCTACGCCCACTGTTCTTCTCCCTAGAAATACTACCTCTCTAACTTGTCTCTCCTTTTACCTTTGCACTGCAGATTATTCCTGTCAGGCAGAGCACCTTACACTCACCTTGTTGAATTGCATGCTATTTCCTTTTCCAGATCATGTTTCCATCTTGGTTCTCCAGCACATTTGCAGTCTCTCCTCATTCAACATTAGCCACAGCTTAATAGTCATACTTGTATTCTAACATCCAAGTTGTTAAGAATGTTAAATAGTTTCAGGACAGTGGCTTGTGAGATCTCTTTTAATAGACCCTTCCAGTTTAACTACAGGTAGCTATTCTCCCTGTATGGTTTTCCAGTCTTTTTTCATTCACAGTACAATACTTTCACCTAGACCACTCTTTCCTAGCCCATTTACCTATGCTATGCTCAAACTTTCTTTAAGTGAGCTAAGGGAACCAAACCCACAGCTCTACATACTTGTTGCAGTATCATCACTGTTCACGCATCTCATTTAAGAGCAGGCAATTCAGCCCCCTCAGACTGATCTTTAAATCTTCGGTGTCATCACAAAATGGAAGCATCTTCCAATACCAACTAGCTGTTAATTAGTCACTGGTGTTAATATCATTGTTACTGTTATTAAAGCTAATGCCAAGAAGACAAGATCCACCTGAGGAGTGCATGATTTAACAGCTACTAGCCAGCAAGCACCTGTGGTTCATTGACTTCCAGTTCTCACAGCTAGATATACACCATCACCTCTGCAAAGGGTCTGCTGAGGGTTTTTATAAGGAAACTTCTTGTCTGAAACAGGTTGACCCAGCCTGGCTTTAGTACTCTGATTTCAATGTTAAGGCCAATTTTAGATTATTAATATTGTGTCTACATTTCACATTTATCTCTCCTACCTAAAATATCAGAAAATAATCTAATTGGACCCAGTGTCTATAACTTCTATTGCTATAGTGTCTTTCCTTCTGTCTCTCTCTTTCTGTACCTTTACAAAAGGCAGAGGAAAATTAGCAGATTTTCCAGGAACAGTCCAATTAATAGTGACAGATTCTGCTACTTCCACTCACAATGAGAAGTCTTTCACATTGCTTAAGTATCTGAATGCACCTTGAACAGGACAGAGGTGTGTACTAGTCCCAGCACCCTGACACAGTACCCCAGCAGGTCATTTCAAAAACAGGTGCTCCTTTTGTCTGCTTTGTCTCTCCTATGTTATCTCTCACCCTGTGTTTGTACAGCATCTTACACGATGAGTCCCAGTTTGGCTTGGGATAGAAGTGCAAATGACAAACGGTAGGAGAAGGAGATTCAAGAGAGTTGCCTGTGATTTAGCAAAGGTGGTGCAACAAAACTCCAGGTTACTGACGGATGTAAACTCTTCCTTTTTCAAATTGGTGTCGGTGGGAAATCTATCCCTTTTCACCAGATCTAGATCCTCCTGCCTGGGTTCAGTCCACATAACCTGACACTTGGCTGAGCATTATAAGCAGCCTAGCCATATTCTGCAACCAGCATAAAAGATAGACTCCTCCGTAGGACTACCACGAGCCTAATGGGTTCTCTGTGGTTGCCTGTTTCTCCCATTGAGTACAGACATGGGTGATCTCACTCTCATGTTAAATACTGAAAGATAAATCAAATAAATCTAGATAATTTTCTTTTGTTTGCTGCCTGTCCAGAATGGGGGTGTAACCAGTGGAAAGAAAATAAACTGAATGGTCCAATAATCTCTTCTGAATAACCAGTTCAGCTGAGATTACCTGGCTGTGTCATTACCTAATGTCAGCTAAAACCAAAGGTAGTGGGGACGCAGGGAATTAAATGTGACAGAGAGGTGATCTGGAGGAACACTGCTTGCTGGCATGCTCTGTGTTGCAGTCCCTGCAGCTACTGCCAACCTGGCAACGTGCTGGTTGCTTCCTTAATCCCGGCTCTTGGAGTCCCATGAATATTTGGGATCTCAGCTATTGTTTTTTTAAAGCACAGTTCTAGTCTGAATGAATAAAAATAATAATCTGACAATTGTGATATGAAAGCAATTTCAAGATTCAAAACTTAGAAGGAAAAGGAAAAGAATCTCCTAAGTATTCAGTTTTTAGAAACCTTTGTATCTGAAGATGGTACTGTGTGGCAGGGAACAGTTAATTCGTAATTTCAGAATACTTGTTGTCGATACCATCAGCTTGAAGAGTGGTTCAGCGCCCAAACTCCCCATCCAGACAATGTGTTGTAATAACGGCAGTCCAAAAAAAAGCCTCTAAAAAGCAGGTATAATGATATTTCATTTGCTGTTTCACCCCTGCTTTGATCACACATAAATTCTTTCTGTCCCTATGGAAAGCCCATAAATACCAGTCATTCATTTCTGCACAGATTTGTTCAGAATAACTCAATGATATTCATTTACTTCTCTTCCATTCCAATATTTTATTCTCTCCTTTCTTTTTCTTTTTCCAGACTATAGTTTTCCTCAGAACATGAGTATTTTGGGAAATCATTAAATTTTGCCAGTTTACTGCCATTAGTTTGTCAAAACTCTTATTCCCCCCCACATTCACACACACACATTCCTGTCAACCACTGTAATTATGTTGGTTTTATAGTTTTGACTTTATTAATTGAAGAAATGTGTTAAAATTACCTCTATCCCACTGGGGTCCCATTGTTTGCCTCATGGAGATTTTATTCAGCTGGTGAATGATGGCAATTAACTTGTGCCCTAATTATTAAATGATTCACTGATATAATTATGTGTTTTATGTCGAGCTACTAATAAACTGATAATTAATAATGTTGCTTAGACAGATAAAACTCTTTTTCCAAAAGAGTTGTGTTACATTTTTACTTTTGGTCATAATTAATATTCCATTGGATTTGGATGCAAGCTGTGAGGACTGTTGATTTGAAAAGAACTGTGGTCTTGCTGGGGGATTATCATGCTCTCTACAGAAATCAGACTTCTCTAGCCTTTAGAGGGTCGCACTCAGATGCCAACATCCCAGCCCTGACACCACTCCTAAAGGGAACACCCTGGATGAGCCCCACTGCAGGGGAAGTTTCCCCCTAAAATGGGGCTCCCTTAGGGCAGCTCAAGCTGAGAACCCAACACTGCCAGGCAAGAGACTCCTCAGCCTCTTGGCCACTTCCCTGACTAAATTCAGTCCCTGTGACTCAGAAAGTCAGGAGGTTGGCAGTGGCTTGGGGATGTGCTTCCCAGAGGCCTGTATTGCCCTTTTATGGCATTACTGGGGCAGTTGGTACCACAGAGGGCACCTGCCTTCCCCTGTCCTTACAAAGCCTCCAAGTCTGAAATCACCACCTCATTCCCCAACATACCTTGAAACACCACCACTGGAGCCAGAAAGGTGGATACTTTCTCCCTTCTCGTGCACCTGCACACAGAGAAGCAATGTCCAGCCCAAAACATTATTCATGACTCAAGCTATCATCTTTACCAGCCCACAGTAATGTCCCAAAATACAAGGCAGACAAGCTGTCCCTGCAGAGCCTGGGTCAGTTGTACCTTGTACCACTGCACCAGCTATTTATCACAAAAAGCTTTCGGTCAAGTTAATTCACGATGTGTCGTGATGTACTGTGTTTTAAAACCAGGACTATAACTATAAGGAAAATCATTCTGGCAAGCGTATAATGCTGTGTTAAAATGTATTACCTTAAATTATATCCTCTTACACACAGCACTGCAATGTTTGAATACATTAGATTTCTATAGTCTCACTTTGGTAGCCTTCACTTCAGAGAATGAAGATTGCATACATTTCGCTGCTAATTCTCTTAACAGGCAATATTTGTGATTGTGGCTCATATCCACATGGAATTTAGAGACACCCCTAGCCCCTTAAAATCAGAAACTAAAGCCATAATATTTACTCTGTTCCTGTGCGACAGATGTAAAACCTCAATAGCCAACACAAAAGCTGTGTGTCTCTTTCCTAAAACAGCAGGGAGCAGAGGTCAAAGAACTTACCCAAAGACAAAAGGAGGATCTGTGGCAGAACCAGAAATCAGCTAAACTCTCCTGGGCAATATGCCCGTGCTTTCCCCACACGAGAAGTGTTGCTGCAAATGTTTTTAGTCTCTCCTATTTGGGGGTTAGTTTTCTTATTACTCCTGTAAGAGATCTTATATAAGGACAAAGAAGACAGATTGATATTGAAAAGTTTTCCACCTAAGTGAATAAAATTGTTTAAATTTGATGAATATATTTAGACATTTATTTGAACATTTGAATGACCTCATCTTTCAGATTTATGGCATGGAAAGGACAGACAGAAACACAGACGGAAGAATGAAACAGAAAAATAGTGATACATAGCTTATCACAGCCAAATTTCCAGATGTTTCTTGAAATTTGGCACATAGATTTTTTTTTTTCCCCTGGAAAACTTGATGGTCTGCAAACAGGTTTCCCAGCCTATGAAATCTGTTGCAAAAGAGAAAATGTTTCCCATTCCAGTTTTGGATGAAAATTTAATATTTCAAAACGTCTACATATGGAAATCCAGGGAAGAAATCTATGACTGGATTCATATATCTACACTGAACTGATTACATTTTAGCATTTTGGCTCTGAAAATGTTTCTCAGCTCAGAAAATGCACAAATGAAATATTTTCACCATTTCAAAACATTTTCTTTAAGATATTTCTAGGGGGAATAATTATTAAAACCACCTACCAGCTTCAGACAAACCAAGATGTTTGTGTGGAGAACAAAATCATGGCTTCCTGAAAAACATCCTCTCCAACTCTGTTGGAGGCTAAGGCTAAAACAACTTAGAAATGAATAGGGCAGCCAGCACTGATGGGAGAAAAGAGGTTGCCCTCAGAGATGCACAAGCAGCTCTTTCCTTTTTAAATTAATTTGTGATACAAGTTGAAATGTTTGACCCGATCAAGTTTCCTTCTGCTCGGCACCTTCCAGCTGTACTGCGAGCTGGGAGACTGTGAAAGATGGATGGTGTTCACCAAAGTGAACAAAGGCTCTTCTGGTTAGGCAGAGCTACTAATCCTATAAGCTGATGGTTTCTGAGACCATCAGATCCTATGCCTATAATCAGGCAACTGTGCTAACAGTGAGAGTTGTACAATCTGACCCAGAACAAGAAACAGTACATGTTGATTGTACAATGTGACTGACTTAATGCTGCCACAGGAACCTTAATACCTTTTTTTTTTTTTTGCTTTTCTTGGCTGTTTTTAATGTTAACTGTGCAATCTTAATGGAACTGTAATGAACTCCTTTGCCAGACTGCATTTGCAATGCTGTGCTGCTAAATCTTTATTTCACACCTTATTACAACCCTTACTGCATGAGGCTGCCCAAAGTCATCAAGCACAAAGTGGTATTATTGTGCAGACAGTGCAGCTTAGCAAAAATGGCCTAACTAGTAGGGCTGGTGGTGGGTGCCTTACAATACCTGCCTTAGAACCAAGAAAAAAACCCTGCCTCATTCTTGTACCTGCTGACATTTCCAAAAGGCTAATAGTTATGAACTGCATTTCCAAACAAAGTGTGAAATTTTTGTTGTCTCCTCTGGTAGGTGCTTCTATCAGACACCATCACCACAGAAGCCCAGTAGGTTTTTGTCTTTCTTCATCAGTGTTTGCAGGCAACTCATGAAAATAAACCAACCCTCTCCATGTTCCCTTCTGGACCCACGTGTCTTTCCAGGCCTGAGGACAGTGGCAACACTCTGGATTGTGGAGACAGGAGTGCTAGGCTGGCTCCAAAGTCAACAGTGTAATGAGAAGACCAGCAAGCCTGGACAAGTCTTGTCCTCCGTTTCTGGCTGCACAGTCCTGCCCCCATCCCTGTGCTACCACTGGTACTCACATATGTGGCTGTGCAGTGGGATGGTTAAAAGAGTTCAAGGAAAACTAAGGAGAAAAATAAGAAAAAAATCAGTGTTCTTGTTTTGACTGGTAACTGCCCAGTCACATGAGTATCAATGATAGCTAAAGCAGGAGGAGGCTGGACCATGCATCCAAGGCGAAGGAGAGCAGCACTGCAACAACTTGGGTGTAGGCAGGGGTCAGCAGTCATGGCACTATATTCTTCACAAACCTCTACCTCTAGAAATACCATAAACTCTTCAGTTTTAGGGGCTTTAAAGGACAGACACGATGCTTAGAACTTACTGGAGCCCTTATTATTAAGCCTAGACCTCTGTGGAGTGTTACTTTAAAAGTACTCCCTCTCAAGCACACTGCTTTAGAAAACTCCTACAGATATCAGTGCTACTGCTTGTGCCTGATAATAAGAACTGCTTGCATGTGCCTGGGTCGTGTTATTCCCCACTAGATCCAGTGGGCATTTCTAAAAAGCATCAGGGCTGGATTTCCCATGTCAATAATCAATGCACAACTTTGGGTACAGATTCCCATACAATTGCATGAGAAAATTTATGCTCTCATTGTAATGTTTCCCCTCTCTCCTCACCAAATATGAATGTTACATATATCATAACCAGACATGAAATATTTGCAGTTGGAAATTCTGAGTTTCCAAATGCCTGCGATACCCCAGGGAACCCCACAGGAGGAATCTGGCTGGTGCTGGCACTGTGGCAGCACAGGACTAATCCCATGGAAGAACGTAGAAATGGCCAAGGCAGAGCATAGAACTGGAGAGAATTGACAGAGGATGGCATTTCACATTCATTAGCACTGTGTCATAAATATGGTAATTCCTGATCTGCCTCCCTTTTGCTCCTTGGGATGGTCAAGTGTGAATGAAAAGCAACTCTCATGTTCGATTAAAATTTTAAAGAGATACCATTGGGTATTGCTGGTGCAAAAATGAAGTTTCAGTTAAAAAGTAAAAACATGAAGGAAAAAATAAATTAAAAAATCTCTCATAAGGATAGAAATGTGGCCTCCATTCATTTTCATATTTGGAAGAGAGCAGAATTCAACGTTGGTTTTTACGTTATTCTTTTTAAAACTGAGTATTTTATAAGATATAGATCCAAACACAACTCGCTGCAGGTAAAAATGAGTTCTGAAAAACGAAAGTGGTCTCAAAATAGAAGTGTTGAATCTGATATTGAGGGAAAAACAGCCATTATTCTAGGCAAGTTCTATTTTTTCAGTGTAGAAATGAGCCCAAGTAGATTTTGGATATTTTCTACTTTTTTCTGGGATTTTTGTATATCCAGCCAGCACAATAGTTCTAACAGATCTGATCCACATTCAGAAAAATCTAGGCAGGTTCCTAATATCTTTGCAAATCAGCTGTACCCCAGATCTGTAATAAGTATCACTCTGTTGGGAAATGCTGAACAGACATACTGTATTCATGCTGTCTAGCTATTCAGTTCACACACAGTAAATCCAGCTGAAAGCTCTGGATAGATTGCACATGTTCCAGATAACCAGGATAAAATGATGGAAATTGTCCAGTAGCATCTCCAATTTAGAATTAGAGATTCTAGCAACCCATGGTAGAGGTTATTTGTGATTTTTGTCATTTTCTGTAAAACCCTCATTTCTGGCCGTCAAGTCACTGCCATTTATCAGAAAGAAAAAGAAATATGTAAACAAAAGCTTGAAAAGCAAAGGGAAATTAAAAGAAAGCCACAAACATAAATTTCTTCTTGAAATAAAATCTGATTTTTAAGTCACTAATGATCTTTTACTGCTTTGAGTTGGCAAAGCCCTGCCTCCTTTCCCCCAATTTCATGCACTCTGCATGGCTGTTTTACAAGCAAGTGTTAGCTTTAAAGTCTTTTTAAATCTGCAGAAAGTCTTGGATTTTTAGTGTCTAAAAAAATCTCTGTGGTGATGGATGAGTGGGCTACCCACAGGTGAAGAGATCAAAGATCCGTGATAATTGCAATTTAGCAACAAAGGACAAAACAGAGGGACAGGAAACTTTGTGAAATGAGAATAAAGGGAGACATATAAAGGAGCTAGTTAATATCTAGTTTCCTGGGTTTCTAATGAGTCAACCTGGCACAGGATGATGAATTACCTGCCAGCTTTGACTCTACAGATAGAGCGGCATCACTCTGAACATCCATGACAGGGAAGAGAGAAGGTGGTTCTTAGGAAACAGTTTATTGCCACTTCCAAAAGCAGCATTGCTGTGGATATAAACCCGGGAAAGCTGATTTGCATTTCACTATAGCAAAGACGACCCTCCTTTTCAAGCTTTGGAACAGTGACAAAGCAGTGACTTTATACTGACACATCAAGGAGACTAATGCGAGACATCTCCATTACTAGTTCTGGAAAGAGCCTCAGCTGGAGGTACCTTGAGAGGAGACTGGATTTGGGCATGAGCGATGCTATGTTATGGCGTGACACGGCCTATGCAAATCTCAGCAGTGTGTTTTTCTCATACATTGATACCAAGCCCAAACTTTGCACATTGTATCTCCATTCACTTTAAAGAGCTGCTTGATGCTTCTCAAAGGCAAAAGCCATGATGAGGAGGTCTTTGGGCAGTTACCTATGAAAATCACATCCTCAGAGACTTGCTCCCAGTCACCCATTAAAATCAGTGGCCCAGACATGACTGCAAGCATGTTTCCAGTTGTCCAACTTCACAAGGCGGTAACAAAACCCATCTACATGTTGCTATTCCAAAATGTCAACCTTGACATGGCAGACCCAGATTCTAGTCTTGCTGGTACAAATATCACAAATGTTACTCCGCTTTCAAAGTGCTCATAGTCTGGCCCTTGACTCTTACTTCTCCCTACATTCCTTAACATTGTACTCATTTTTTCAGTTGAATGCCTTCAGGGTGAATGCCTCATCCTCTTTTTTTACTATTATTTTTTTCTCCAGCATTTCTTTAATGACCTACCCAGAGGAAGAATGAGGGCTAAAATATTTATGTATGCAGATGAAACTGTTCTTCTAGTTGCTGTTAATGATGTTTGCCTCCATTTCTAATACCCTCTCTCCCAAAATGACATGTATGATCACCAGGCTTAATAATATTCAACTCTCTCAATCTTAATAAAACTCTATTAGGCTTTCTGTCTGCTAGCACATTTAATCCTCCTAATACCTTTAATGCACCTGACCCTGTCTGTTCAACCCGGGTGTGAGCAGATTCTGGTTTTGGACTTACTAGTGTCTTTGATAAATTTACTCTCTAGATATTTAAAAATACTCCCTTCCCTTAGTAAACATACTGGTGATTAGACTACAAATAGAATTAAGCTGTTCTCAGCAGCTGGTGTTGGGCAAAAGGCAGAGATGTGGATATGTGGATGGGTCTACTTATTATTTTGAATTAATCTAATCATGAGCTTGCCCACACACATTAAAAAGTAATGTCTGTCTCTCATGATTTTGCTCAAGCCAGTTATGCTCTTAGGCTTTGTCAGGCCACTTGATGTCAAAGGTTCAGCAATTTGCCCCTCTTCCCTACAAAACAACCTGGAGAGATGCTGGAATTGTCCAAAGGTTTTTCTGCACGTTTGTTCTATGTTTGGAGGAAGTTCAAATTCTCACAAAATAAAATCTTTCTGAATGCAGAAGGGCTGAGTGATTACCACTTTTCATGGTGTCTTTCAGAGACATTGAAACATTCAATCTTAATATGCAGTATCTGTAAGCTCTGCGGTACCAGCCTAACCTACAATAGCTAGGAGTCTGCAGATGTGTTTTGGAGCAGGCCATGACTGGCAGTTGTGGGATACCAGAGAAGGCATCAAGGTTCCTCTTTTTCTTAAATTCATCCTGTAGACTCAGCAACCAGCACAATTAAATATGCCTCATGAGGAGAAAGTTTATGACATTACAGCTGATCCTACTTTGAGCAGAAGGTTGGACTAGATCACCTACTGAGGTCCTTTCCAACTTGAATTATCCTTTAATACTAAAGCCAATCTCATTACTTTTGGAGGGGAAGAAAAAGGGAAAGGGATTAGCTAATGACTTCTGAGCACTTATATTTTGTCATTTCTGGAATACTTTCTGAGTTTTTAAATTTGTATTTTTATATTATATTCATACATACTATGGTGGGTTGACCTTGGCTGGACACCAGGTGCCCACCAAGCCACTCTATCACTCCCCCTCCTCAACAAGATGGGGGGAGAAAATACAACAAAGAGCTTGTGGGTCGAGATAAGGACAGGGAGTTCACTTACCAATTACCATCACAGGCAAAACAGACTTGACTTGGGGAAATTAATTTAATTTATTACCAATCAAATCAGAGCAGGATAATAAGAAATAAGAACAAATCTAAAAACACCTTCCCCCCACCCCCTCCCTTCTTTCTGGGCTCAATTTCACTCCCGGCTTCTCTGCCTCCTGAGCGGGGCAGGGC